>NC_029794.2:128159503-128191114 GCF_000816755.2 Arachis ipaensis
AAAGAGGGACCCAAATAGAGGTTTCCCTCAAATTTGAATTCTCAGCTTCAAATAATCAGGCAGAGTATGAAGCCTTGATTGCTGGATTGAAGCTAGCGGAAGAAGTCGGTGCTACAAAAGTGATGATATTTAGCGATTCGCAAGTAGTAACCTCCCAGATAAGTGGAGAGTATCAGGCAAAGGACCCAAACATGAAAAGGTACTTGGAAAAAACTCTGGAACATCTTGGGCGCTTTGCAGAAATCGAGGTCAAACACATAACTCGGGATCTAAATAGCAGAGCAGACGCCTTATCCAAGTTGGCAAGTACCAAGCCAGGAAGGAATAACAGAAGCCTGATCCAGGAAACTCTCCAGAAACCCTCCGTAGTAAAAGAAAAAGACAAACAAGAGGAGGTCCTTGAGGTAGTCGGATTAAACCTCGGTTGGATGAGCCCCTTGGTCGAATACATAAAATTCGACATCCTCCCCAAGGAGGAGAAAGAGGCTAAGAAGATCCGAAGGGAAACGCAACATTACACTTTGGTGAGAAATATCCTCTACATAAAGGGGATATCAACACCATTATTAAAATGTGTACCGGCTTCAAAAACCACCGAAGTGTTGGAAGAAGTCCACAGTGGGGTCTGCGGAAATCATCTCGGAGCAAAGTCACTAGCTAGGAAAGTAATCCGAGCTGGATTCTACTGGCCGACCTTACAGAAAGATGCCACGGAATTTGTGAAAAAGTGCCAACCATGCCAGATGCATGCAAATTTCCATGTGGCTCCCCCGGAGGAGCTAATCAGTATCACTTCTCCATGGCCTTTTGCAAAATGGGGAATGGATTTGTTAGGTCCTTTTCCCCAAGCGCCAGGACAAGTCAGGTACCTGATTGTGGGAATAGATTATTTCACAAAGTGGATAGAAGCAGAACCATTGGCCACCATCACCACACAAAGAAGTCGGAGGTTCCTCTACAAAAATATCATCACAAGGTATGGGATACCTTATTCATCACTACAGATAATGGAACTCAGTTCACCGACTCCACCTTTAGAAGCCTAGTAGCCAGTATGAAAATCAAACACCAGTTCACCTCGGTGGAGCACCCGCAAGCCAATGGGCAAGCCGAGGCAGGCAACAAAGTCATACTGGCAGGGCTAAAGAAAAGACTACAAGATGCAAAAGGAGCCTGGACCGAAGAGCTCCCACAAGTGCTATGGGCTTACAGGACAACCCCCCAATCCGCCACTGGAGAAACACCCTTCCGACTAGTCTATGGCGTAGAAGCCATGATCCCAATAGAAGTCAACGAACAAAGCCCAAGAGTGATTCTCCATGACGAGATCGGAAATATACAGGGGCATAAAGAGGAGCTCGACTTGCTCCCCGAGGTCCGAGAAGAAGCCCAGATAAGAGAAGAAGCGTTGAAACAAAGGATGACTACAAGATACAACAAGAAAGTCATTCGAAGAGCATTCACCCCAAGTGACTTAGTCTTGATCAGAAACGACATTGGAGTCAACAAATCAGGAGAAGGAAAGCTCGCTGCAAACTGGAAAGGTCCATACAAAATCAATGAGGTCTTAGGAAAAGGCTATTATAAAGTGACCGACTTGGACAGCACCGAGTTACCAAGGTCGTGGCATGCTTGTAATATGAAAAGGTACTATAGCTAAAAGCGAACTCTACTCCCTGATGTACTCTTTTCCCAACTTCATGATTTTTTCCCAAAACCAAAGGGTTTTTTCTGAAGAAGGGTTTTTAACGAGGCATCATAGTAGAGACTAAGGGAAATATATTGTCAAAAACCCTTAGTAGCAATAAGGTACCTCCCTAATTAATAAAAGATGTTTTTCATATATATCTCTCTTGCAAATTCCTTTTTTGTTTTTTCTTTCGACGAAACGCGCCGACTTAAGCTCGACAAAACGTGAAAATCCCATGAACCGACCTAGATGGTCGTCAGGATAAAATGACGAGGTACAAGTCGGTGTAAAGAGGTTATAGAAGTTGATCATGATAAACTCGGAAACATCCCGACTCATAAGTCGGAAAGGAAAACCGAGTAAAACAAAAATGAATCACGAAAGTAGCCTAAGGTCATAAAAACTCAATGAAACGAAATTGAGTACTAGGAATAACCAAAGAGAGATAGGAAAAAACCTAAGAAAAGATTAAAAGGCTGTCCTAAAGATCCTTAAAATAAAAAGGTTCAGAAAGGCAGACAAAGCAAAAGAAAAGGTTTTTTCAGAAAAGATCAAAGGGAAGTTTTAAATCAGAGAAACATGCACGCATAAGGTAACTTAAACCCTTATCCAAAAAAGGGTATTTATTTTTTAACTTAAACCCTTATTAAAAAATGGTATTAAAAAGTGTTTTGTTTACGGCCTTAAAAGGCCAAAAAATTGTTCACGCACTACCAAAATTAAATAAAGAGTTTAAAAAGAGGGGACCCACAGGCCGGGCCCCCATATAGCCAACAAAATTATTTTTTAGGAAGGAGAGTAGACGGATCACCATCACCAGAGCCAGGAGGAGCACCACCAGGACCGGGAAGAGAGGCATCCATAGGAGATGAAGAGGAAGTCGGAGGAACTGTGGAGGAACTCGGGGCGTCCTTAGAGCGAGGAGGAGACTCTATAATCCTTTGCCCCCGAGTCTTCAAATCTGACTCGGAAATAATCTCAGGGACAGGGGGATCCACAATGGCACCATCGATGACAACCTTATCGGGATCTAAAGGAGAGAGGTCCAAGTCAGGAGCAATGACTCCGACCTGCTCCTTAAAGATCCTCTAAGCCTCCTCAGCGCCATCAGCAATAGAGTCCTCCAACTCGGCGTAGGCCTTCCGAGAATTCAGCAGATCATTTTTCACAGACACAAGATCATTAAACAAACTTTGATAGCTATCCTGTGCTGTCTTCCTCAAACCGACCTCTATGTTGCATTGGGCTTGCAACTTCCTCTCCCTCTCCCGGAGGTTATCTCTCTCCTCCCTCAGCTTGGCGACTTCCTCCTTCAACTTCCCCTCATGCTCCTGATATATGAGAAGCCTTCCTTCCAGCTCTTCGACCCTCGAGGTCATCCCTAAAGAGCTGAGAGGAGCCTTCTCAAAAATATCTAAGAGTTTGCCACAAACCCCCGCCGCCTTGAGGCTCTCCTCAACCAGAGTGGTAAGGTGGCGCCGAACAGAAGCATCATCCATGCTTATACGAGCATGGGGATAGATGTTCTTTCGGACGAATGCAAGAGCATCCGCCTTCACCTCACCAGAAGAGCCAGACTCTAAGGTCTTGCGCTTCTTATTCTCTGGCTCAGGAGAAGGTCGAGCAGAGGGGGGCGGCTGAGAGAAAGTTGAAGAAGAAATCACAATGGGCTAAGAGGGAGTCCCAACGTTCCGAGGAGGAGGAGGAGGAGAGATGACCGCCCTGGCGCCACCAGTCCTGGCGCAAGACCTTGCTTTAGCCTCCTGGACCCTTTGGTAAGACTCCTGAGCGTTTGCCTTTGCCATCTCTAAAAAGACAATAACAGATAGATCAGACAAGTCGGAAAAGTCAGTCAGACAAGTCGGAAATCTAACAAACAAATAAAAGCTACCTAGCTGTGCCTGGACAAAGGTCGGAGACCCCTGGAGAAACTTTTTTGTGTCCAAGTATGGGGCCCTCCCCTACACTTCTCGGAGGAACCCCACAATGGCTGCTTCTACCTCATCCAGGTCATCCAGACCATATTTCTCGCAGGGGGAGGCCTCCAGCCAGTATAAAGGAAATCGGGGAGAAGAATTATCATCCAGAAAAAAGGAATGGTGACCCTCTACGGCTTGAACTTTGAAAAAATAATTTTTAAAGTCATGGAAGGATTCGTCAAAAAGGGTAAAAACTCTCCGACCCTGTATGGCTCGGAAAGACACCCATTGTTGCTTATTGTTTAGCCCACCGAAGGGTTTGGTCATATGGAAGAGATAGAAAAAAATCTTCAAAGAAGTCGGGAACTCCAAAGCCTGGCTAATAAATTGATAAATTTTCAAAAAACCCCAAGAGTTGGGGTGAAGCTGGGTAGGGGCAACTCGGTAGTGATGCAAAACAGATATCTCAAAGTTTGAAAAAGGAAGGAAAACACCTAAACGGGTGATCATGCACTCATACATAAAGAAAAAATGAGGGACCGCCTCATTGACCCTCCCAAAGCAAACCCGGTCTTCAGGACCCGGGACTACCAATTCATACTTCGGCTCGTCATCCTCAGAAGTACAAATTCTGTGGTGAGTGCGAAGGTTGGTGATAAACTCAGTATCGACCGAGGGTTCCTCCCCTAGGACCGTAACATCAACCCATTGAGAAAGGATATCTACAGAAGCCATTTCTTTTTCTTAAAAAGGTAGCAAAAAACCTACAAGGGAAAAAGAAAAGGAAAATCAAAGACACGGTCTCTAAAGGAGGAAGTACGGAACTTAAGTCTACAAACCAACCTATCTACAAAATGAAGGCATGCAAATAGAAAAGCATGTTACAAAAAGAAGTAACCTTTGTCCAAAAATGAGGGTTGAAGGAAACGAAAAGCCTTCGAAGATACAAGAACACAGCACGAACGAATGAAGGGGAAAATTTGAAAAATCGCAGAAACGAAATAATGAAAGAGAGGGAAAGTATTTATAAGTACGTTAGGGGCACGATGGTAAAAGCGGAGCAGTCATTAATGAGAATGCACCGTTACCAAGGCCATCAATCCCTACGCACATCCCTAACGGACGCGACGTTTGATTAGACGTAACTGTCAGAACCAAAAGGTCACGAAAAGTCACGTCGGTTTTAAACCATCACGTCGGTCCTCCAACAAGTCGACCATAATCCCGAGTAGAATACTCGAACCCAAATCTTAAAGAGAAATTGGGCTCGAGTAGGGGCACTTTTCATACCCTGGCCCAACGCTAGGGCCCAGGATCCAAGTAAGAAGGCCTAACTCAAAGGGTTGAGCCTCACTCTGCACCAAATCAACCGCTACAAAGTCGGTTTGCATCACGACTTGCTCTAAGGAAGTCGGGAACGAGGATTAGCTGGCAGATAAGCACTCATTTGAATGGGTAACTGCCCCTAGAATCTTTATTTTTACTTTTTTTGTTACATTAAAAAATAATATTTAAAATTAAAAATGAGATAATTAATTTTTTAATTTGAATTAAAAAAATGTCTTGTAAATATATTCAACTTTTACATATACTAAGTGTTATAATATTAAATAGTATAGTATTTGCTATAACAATGACTCAAAATATTAATCCAGGATATATTTGGGCCTAGTAAGACCTCAATGCAAGTAAGATCAAATAAAATTCATTATTAGGGTCCCAAATCCGACTTAGGTTCATTAATCATTACCTTAAAGGCCTAATGCTGATGAAGTCCACGCGTCCCCTCTTAAATCGACTCAGATTGGATCTTTGTTACTAGTTAAATATGGTAATGAGTACTCAAATGAGTGTGAGAAGCCCCCTTCCCATTCCTCACTCCTATTTTAAAAAAATACCCTCATTCCTTCTCCGTCATTGCAAGTTCTTGTTTAATTACCCCTTAGAAAATACAGATCTCCTCGGTAAATTTTTGAAAAAAATTAACACAAAAAGACATAATATAATAATTATAAAATAACTAGTTCAATATAATTCAACACAATTTATAACATATTCGTTATGAAAATAACATTTCAAAAGGCGAAACATAAAAACATATTCCAACATAATAACATAACATAATTTTTTTGGACAATACTGAGCGACGTAGTGACGGACTTGAGAGGAAGAGAAAGTGAGTTAGAGAGAGAGAGGATCGAGGCTGAGAATGAGTCTGAAAGAAAAAGGAAGAATTCGAATTGGAGGCCGAAATTAGGGTTACTAAATTCAAGAAATAAATTTATGTACATATAAATTAGGATAAATTAATAATTTTATTCCATGGGGCAGGTACTTATGTTTGTGTCCCCATTAAGGGTGGCAAACAGGAAAGCCCGCCCTGTCTCTCCAAAAACCCGCGATCTGGTGGGCTAGCCTACCCCGCCCGGCCTAGTAAGGTAGTTTTAAATTTCTCCCCCGCCCCGCCTAATAGTAGGCTGGCAGGTTGGCGGGTTCTCCTTTTTTTTTATAAATTATTAAATATTAAACAATATATATAATTTCACAATAATTTCAATAAATTTATCATTTCTTAAAATATCAAAAAAATTATAATTATAAATATGTAATAAACATAATTATAAACCAAAATTTTTGAAACAAAATAATAAAATCAATATTGTCCAAAGCAAAATAAATATTGTCCAAAATATATAATTAAACATCTTCAAATTTATAATCAATCAAACATAAAAACATAATCCAAAATATAACTTAGAATATCTTCAATTATCATCTTCATCCTCTTGTAGATTAATAACATCATAGAAATTTGTAAAAAAATGGTCTTGACAAAATAAAAGCTTGGCCCAGGGGGAAACCTGCACGGTCCTATCGAAGCCCACCAAAGCTCATGGATTAGGCGGTGCGGGATAAACGGGCTTTTTAAGTTTGCCAGTTTCAAATTTTCAGCCCAACTCTCCTTTTTTGTCGGGTTATGCGGGTCAGCCCGATGGATTTTGGCCCGTTTGCCACCCCAAGTCCCCATCCATTTTTGGATGGCAGGTCATGAGAATTTCACGAGTTCCCATCTAGCCCAAAAATGCGAGTAATCCCTACAAATATATTTTTTGGCTGTTTTTGTGATCATCCCTATTACTAGCATTCATTGGTTTGTGATGTGGAGCTATTCTATCCACTCAATAAGATAATCAAAATTTAGGTTATATCATTTTTATACAATCACATGTATCCTTGTTATAACAATATTAATAGAAGAAAAATAGATAAACACTAAGCTATTGTTTGAATATAAGATAAAAAATAAGAGAAAAGAAAATAGAAAGAAAGAAGATGAGAGGAAACAAAATGGAAAGAAAAGTATATTTTTGTGTGTGTGTTTAGATGAAAAAAAAATGAATGAAAAAAAAATAGAGGAAAAATTTTCTTTTTCTTGGATGGAAGGAAAAGTAAGAATAGAAAAAATTACAATAGAGTAAAATTATATTAATGTTTTTATATATTATATATAAATTATAATTCAAATGGTAACTCTGTATTTTAACCCATGTTTTCACTTCTGCATAAGTTTTCTTCGCAACTTTGAAGAGAAAAAATTTACATGAGCTCCACATACTTTTTTATGTTTTTCATTCAATTTTTTTGTTGATCCAAATAATAAAAAATTGATTTTTTCATCTATTTTCTTCTCCAGCATTTTATTTTCCTACAAATTCTTTTAATCCAAACAATGCATAAATAAGTCACATTTTTCATATATATATATATACTAATATAACATATTAGGTTAATTTATGTTGATAAACCAAAGCCACCCCAAAATTACCTAAATCCTCCAAACCCAAAAACGTTACCTAGTTATCTCCGTTTACATTTCTATATAAATCGAATTTAATAAATTCGAATTAGGGTAATAAGTAATAAATCGAATCTATAGGATTCGAATTACTTGACATTGTGAATCGAAAGTAAATTGAATTCAATGAATTCGAATTATGTCATCCTCTACTAAATCGAATCTATAAATTTCGATTTATATGGTCCATACTAAATCGAAGCAATAAGGTTCGATTTATCTATAACAATATCTGATGGCAATACATGGATTTAGTGTCCAAGATTTCTTTCCAATATTACCCTTTCTATTAACTTCTCCACTGATTGGCCACCTTGACATAACTTTTATCATTATCTTTCACCTCTTATCCTTTTCTCTCTTCTCATCCAATATCCTATTAGTATTATTGAATACAGATAGAAATTTTTTTATTTTATTTACTTTTAATCCAATTTATCTTTTTTTTTAAGATATCACAAATAGACACATGTCCAGAATTATTGACCTTCAATATTTTACTTGAGGTACTCTATCTAAATTAATTATTATAAATTATAAATAATAATTTTTTTGTTTAGTTAATAAATTATTTTATTTTATTTATAGAATTTAAAAATACATTAATCTCATGCCAATAATATATTTATTTTTTAAACATTCAGCTACTTAAAATAACAATATAATTGGTCCAAATCCAAGTAATAGATGAAATGGTAATAACATTAGTGGGTATAAATTATCATTTTTTAAAAGTTTTAATTCATAATTAGTAAACTTTCAATTATTTCTAATATATATATGATATGTTACATATATCTATAATACAGTATATTATGATTAATAATTATTCATTTAAAAAATTTACACTATTAATTTAATATTTGAATTTTTTTATTATGGTACTATTTGAATGTACTTAATATTTTTATTGTGTATTTATAATTTTGATAAAAATCATTCTTAAAAGAAATATTAATCTTATTTTTTAATTTTTTTGGTCCAGACAATATTAAATTATTTATATTAAAAGATTTAGATAATTCAAAAAATTTTATTTATACATTAATAATTTATTTTTTAGATATTCAAATATTAAAATTGGTCTAAATAATATATTAAATGATGATAACATTGATTAGTTGTATATATATTCCATTACTTTATTAATTTTATCTCTTGAATTATTTTTTAGAGTAAAGTACCATTTGTACCCATGAAAGTTGAAAACGTTGACAAATGTACCCACGAGAGAAGAAAACTACCAAATGTAACCATCAATCGTGACATTCGTGGGACGAAAGTAACCAAACCTTATTCCGGTGTTGACTCCGTTAGTAACTCATCCTCCTTGGCACTTCCCGACGTGACATGGCTTGGGGGCCTCTTACGTGGATTGCTGAGGTGTGTGACCGTTATAATGTATCTTCAACCCCAAAATTTCCCAAATTCAAACCTTGTTCCATCCCCAATAAGAACCCTAACCCTAGATTCACAAAAATCTTCGAAATTATACCAATGTCGAGGCGAAGACTGTTTACTCCAACTTCGACTGGCAGTGGTAGTGTGTCTGGAAGCTCAAATTCAGGAAGGGTACACGATAGGAAGTTCAATGGGAGATGTTTCTGTGGGTTAGGGGTGACGCTGTTACAGTCAGGGACGGCGATGAATCCTGGGAGGTGGTTCGTACGTTGTCCCAATTGGAAGGTAACCCGTTTTACACCCTGTTCTGTCTGAGTTGAATCTGTATCTGATTGTAGTTTCTCTGCCATGTATAGAACTCGGACTGCAACTTCTTTGCATGGGTAGACGAAATCGAAGGGCAATGGGAGGATTTGAGGAGACCACTGTCAGAAAGAAAGATGCAGGAAGACGCTAATGATGCGAAGGCTGAACTGAAGATGCTGATGATGTTAGGGAGGTGTGAAGATGAAGTTAGTAAAGTTAGGATTTGGCTTGTGATTATGTCAATGGTGGTCGTATGTAATGTTGTCTGTACTTTGTATCTGATTCTCAGGGGGTTTTGAGCCCAAGTAGTTTTCAGTGTTAGGGTTTGACAGAAATACCCATGTTCGATTCTATATATGTCATTTGTAGACATGTGAAATCCAGAAAATATCAAAAAGAGTCTTATAAGACTTGTAAAATTGCAAAAGTTATCTATTACTAATACTAATTTCAAGTCTTTTTTACTTTGTGCTCCAAAATAACATGAAAGAAAGGCAAAATAAGCTCATAGGTACGTAGAAATTGAGCAACTGAAGTATTCAAGTTATACTAGTTATAGGTGTGAGTTTTCAGCAAATGCACAAACACCGAAAACCAAAACATAAGCAATTGTAGGTATAGTATGTGGTATATCCAACAATTGTAACATAAACTGCCATGACACAGTACCAAAAAAAAACATAATATAAAGACTCTTGCTTCAAGGAATTGGAGTGGAGTTGCTGCTGCCGCTTGATCCTTCCTTCAAGTGTGCAGTTGTTGACCTCTTTTTTGGTGGTGGACGGAAGGCAGGCTGAGGCCATCGAGTTGAGCTTGATCCTCCTACTGTGGGTGTAGGCATGAATTCCATGAATCTGGAAGTAGTCCCCTGGGAGGCAGCTTGCATGGTTTGAGGTGTGACAATGGGTGGCACATCAGAGGACGTGGGTGATGGAGTAGTAGTAGCTGGTGTTGTTGGAGCAGAATGTGGTTGGTGAGTAGTTGGTGGTGGTCTTCTCAGATTCTTCTTCTTCCTTGGTGGCTTTTTTGTAGTTGTTGGCCTAGTTGAAGGAGACCTCACTGGATTAGGAATCGGTTGAGGAGCTGAGGTAGTCTCCTACAACAGTAGACACATATGATTGATTTCATTAAGAACTTTTAGAATGAAGTTGTAAAATACATCATTAAACTTACATGTGGTGGCTGAGATGCTGCTGCTTCCGCTGCTTCAACAGCTTCCAGAGTCTCTTCCCAGAACATCTCCTCCAGTCTTGCAGCCTCATCCCCATCATCCTCAGCAGCTGGGTGTGGATTTGAACTTTGTCCCCCAGCACTCCCAGCGATGGCTTCCTTCTTCTTGGAACAGCTACGACTGTTGTGTCCAGCCTGCAATACATGTAACATGAACTTTCTTTTTGTTGACATTGAAAGCACAAGTAATGGGAGCATATGAATTATGGTTTACCTTTAGGCAGTACTTGCAGGTGATGGGGCCATACTTTTTGGGGGCCCTATGAGGATCTGGTTGGGGTTCCTTTGGGGCGTCATTCTTTTTGTCTCTTTTCAATTTTGGCCTCCCAATCTGCTTCTTGTATACTGGGGGCAATATAGGAGGTAGATCAACATGTTGCCAGTATTCTTGACTAGGGAAAAGCTGGATGACATACTCATATGTGCTATTATATGCCCCATAGAAAGCCAGTTATGTGCATGTTCCTCTGGCTTCCTATTCTGGTATGCTAGTGCAGCACATGCATGCCTGCACGGCAAGCCAGTCAGTTGCCAAAACCTACAGGAACAAGTCCTCTTTCCTATATCCACCATAACCTTATGAGGCAGGCACTGTACTTCATAGACATTTCCAGGATCATCTCCGGTGGGAAACGGCCGCCACTTGTTGCTCTCCCTTTTCTCTTTTTCAAGCCTACTCTGCTGCACAGGAGTGATTACCCCGTTATAACCCACCAAAGCCTTCTTGTTTCTTGCAATTATACTCATCATATAACACCGCACATCTTCTAGCATAGTTATGATAGGCTTCCCTCTCATTTTCTTGATCCTAGAATTGAATGATTCGCAGTTGTTGTTGGTATAATTGTCAGATTTTGGGTACTCACTAAAACCACTCCTACTCCATTGACTTGGAGGGATTCTGTTCAAATAGTCCCAAGTATGGGGATTAACCCTTTTGATTCTATCCAGTACAGCATTGAACTCTTGAGGGGTTGTGGCCTTGGCATATCTCCACGTTGCCATTTTTAATTCCGTGTCACCCCACTGCTTTCTAAAGTTCTGCCATATGTGCATAGCACAAAATCTATGATGTGCTCCTGGATTCACTTCACGCATAGCTGGGATGAGGCCCTGGTTGAAATAAGTAAAGCAACATATTCATTATACTCTATGATGGACAATAACTATGACAGCAGACGACAAGCAGAATATATTTTAACAAAATAAAATAACAATGAAGACATACACAGGGGATAGGAATTCAGATATTACCTTCTGCATGTCTGACATGAAGTTGACACCATTGATTGCAACATTACCTATGTCTTCTTGGAGGAGTTCTAGAAACCATTTCCAGCTATCCTTGCATTCGCACTCCACAACAGCGTATGCTATCGGATAGATGTGGTTATTGGTATCATGGCCGATTGCAGTCAACAACTGCCCAGGGTAGTATCCCTTTAAAAAAGTTCCATCTAACCCTATAAAGGGCCTGCAGCCAATCGAAAAACCCTTTTTACACCCTTTCCAAGCATATATATATCCTTTTGAATTTGTGCCCAGTCCCTTCAACATAATCAGTACTAATCCTCACAGTGGAGTCAGGGTTGGTCCTCATAATCTCATTAGCATAGTCTCTAAGAACAGCATACTGAGCTATTTCACTCCCTTCTATTAGTTGTTTCGCCTTCACCATAGCCCTGTATATCTTCCTCTCGTTCACAATCACGTCATACTCCTTCTTGAAAAAATCTTGTGCCTGCCTTTGAGTCAAGTCTGGATGATCACGGATCTTGTCCTCAAGCTCCTGTACAACCCATTTACCATCTGCAGATTTATTCTTGTTAACTCTGCTGCAGGTATGTTCATTCACAAACGTTTTCACCTGAAAGCTTAATGGAAACGACCGTTTTGCACAGTATATCTGCCACGGACAACTCTCATCATAACATATGGCCTTGCACCTAGTTGAATCCACCCTTGGAAAGAATATGCTTTTCCCTAAGTTGATGTTGAACTTTCTAACTGCCTTCTTGAAATGGTCCAGATTTTCAAACTCCATGCCAAGCTCCAACCTTACTTCCCTCACTGGAGCATCTGGATTCGCTTGAGGAAATGCTGCCTGCTCACTGTCTTCATCATCACTTGCAACAGAATCAAGCTCCTCCGACTTGTAACAATGCATCCCTGCACTTGCCTCTGACATATTTTCACCATCCACAGGTATATAGAATGAAGGATGCTTGTTTGGATCCTGGTTAGGTATGAATGTTTGCCCTGAAGGTGGAGGCCTGACTGTTGATCGTCTCTTGGACTTCTGTTGACTACCACCACCCACATCTGCATTTATATCTGGTTCGGGATGTGAACTACTGGGTTGACTACCAGTACCGGGTTCTTGACAAGGCTGTGGGATGTACTGTGTGAAAACCTCGACAGATTCGGCAGGCCCTTTATCCACAGTAGGAGCCACTGACTCCGCAGAAACTGGAATTTGGTTTCCATTTTCTTCACTTACAGCTGACACATTTGGTTGTTCAGGGTGTGGATGAGTGTTTTCCGGAGGTTGATATGGCGGTAAGTTGGGTTCAGTGGGTGGATCTGGTAGCTGAATGATCCTTGGTGCCTCATCGAAGGTAACCTTTGGTGAATGGGTGGGTATGTTTGTTTGATCATTGCTGAATTCTGGTTGTTGTGTGTTTCTTGGGGTATGATGGACTTCTTTCTCTCCCGCAGCATCCTCTGTTTGAGCATCCTGTCCAGGCACACCTCCTACAGTCTCACTCAATTTCACCACTTTCTTTCTCTTCTTCTTTGGGGTTGGGGGTCTCCTAACACACAATTTGGTTCTGTGCTTCACTGGGGTCCTATTAACAGTTAATATCTCAAGCTCTGGTTCCGGTTCGTTGTTCTCTTCTGCGAACTCAGGAAGGTCAACTGGATGCTCGGTGAACACTTCAACTCTCCTCCCATTAGCAATCGCTGCTTCATACATACTCACCACATCCATGTCTAGTCTAAGCAACCTCAACCCACCATTCAACTCCTTCCCAGGTTCAAGCCAGTAAAGCTCGCTCACATCATTGTACCCTATGTCCTTTACTAGGTCATTCATGAAGAACTTATTAAGCGTGTTCACATTCACTCGTTCAATCTCTATTTTCTCACCCCCAACATACGCCAGTTTCCCATCATCACCCTTTTCAAATTTTTCTCTGTGACTAATGACTAGCGTAATGTGGATAGTTGCCATCTGCAAACACACATGTATAGAGAAGAGAAAACGAACTCAGAACCACATCATAGCCACTGAAAAGACACCCTAATAAAAACAACATACCCACAACAAGGCACCAAAAAACCAGAAAACCAACACAGAGAAATCGAAGGTTAGTGCTTACCTATGGATGAGACCACACAACTCCAACAGCTGACACGAAACACACCAACAAGCACCCTCTCTTGAACACGGAGATTATCGTCGGCACCGGAGATTTTCTGTGAGTGGAGAAGATGAACTGTCTACTCTTAGGGCTCTACCCTCTGTTCTGTGAAACGCGCGAAGAGGTGTACCTTTGATAACTGTTCAATTCTAATTTCCCTTTTTTTTTTAATTATAATTTTGAAATCCAATTGTATTTATTTATAATTTCCACGTAAGAGGCCCCCAAGCCATGTCACGCCAGGAAGTGTCGGGGAGGATGAGTTACTAACGGAGTCAACGGCCGGAATAAGGCTTGGTTAGTTTTGTCCCACGAATGTCACGATTGATGGTTACATTTGGTAGTTTTCTTCTCTCGTGGGTACATTTGTCAGCGTTTTCAACTTTCATGGGTACAAATGGTACTTTACTCTATTTTTTATTATAGTACTATTTTAATGTACTTTAATTTTTTATTGTGTATTTATAATTTTAAAAATAATTATTTTTGGACACCAATAATATATTACATGAGACACAATAACAGTAGTATCTATTAATATGTATGCTACACATTAAATTTTTTTTGTTTGCTGAACATTTTTTCACTGTTTCATTTTATGTTGTATTTGTTGACACGATAATTTTATGTCACCCAATATATATATCTATCTGTTTATACATTAACTTAAATTAAATAAAAAAATTAATACTAAATTTTTTTTATTAATTTAATATTAATAATAACTAATTATAACAGAAGTAGATAAAGAGTACATCAAGTTAATCACTAAATAAAACACAAAACACACATCCTAAAATTTTATGATTCAATAACTATAAAATTCAATTTAAATATAATGAGGAACCCTAAAAAGTGTTGGAACTAGATGGAACATGTAATAGAAGTTTTAATATCACAATCAATAGAAAGAAGATAATCATCAGAACAAAGAAAGAGCGAAGCTCTGACCTTCTTATTTAATTTTGTTAGACGAAATGATGACTTGAGAAAGTTCCATAACTCACTGGTAAGTTAATGAAGAGTTTTTATTATACAATTCATCAAATATGTAATTTTTTTTATCATGAGTATATTAAAAAAGTCTTCTACTAATAGAAATAAAATAATTAACTTAGATAAGGTAAATTAACTTAAAATTAGTTTAGGAATAAAATAATTTCCGTAAAAAAATATTAACTTACATAAAAGAAGAGAAGATATGGACCGATCATAACAAAATAAAATAAAATAATAAAAAAATAGGACATAATTAAAGAAAATTATCTTAATGAAATGGAAAGAGTATATAAAGAGTACATCAAAAATATGTAAAGATAAAAAATATTATTATGTATTTTTTAATTAAAAAATTATAAAAGTAAAATAAAATATATAAGCTGAAATTGTAATTAAATTTATATATTCTATTGAATTGAATGAAAAAATAATGAAATATTAAACAATAGTTTATAATGAACTTTGGGTGCGTAAAAAGTAAGTAATAGATATCATGGAACATATATAAAAAGTTGAGACACAAAAGTTGTATAAAACTATGAGCATGTAGGTACATTGGGTGACATAAAATCAACGTGCCAACAAATATAATATGAAGCAAAATAATAAGAAAGTATTCAGCAAGCGAAAAAGTTTTAATGTGTAGCATACATAATAAAGACAGTTTATAATAAATTTTGGATGCTTGAAGCATATCAACCAGGGCATCTACCTGCTCATACACTCTTATGTCTCAACCTTTTATATATGTTTCATGGTATTTATTACTTACTTTTCACGCACCAAAAGTTCATTATAAACTGTTGTTTAATATTCCATTATTTTTCTTTCAATTCAATAGAATATATAAATTTAATTACAATTTCAGCTTATATATTTTAATTTATTTTTATAGTTTTTTAATTAAAAAGTACATAATAATATTTTTTATCTTTACATATTTTTGATGTACTCTTTATGTACTCTTTCCATTTTAGCATTCATGATAATAGATACTACTGTTATTATTGGTATCAATAGGTCCTGTGCGTTATTTTAGAGTGATATTATTGAGTTGTATAATTATATTTGGTATTTTGTTGATAATGGATGTTACCTATTTTTTCTATGATACTGCTAGAGAGAATAGTTTAATAAATCATAAGATATTTGTTTTTGCTTCTTTTCATGATTCGAATTGTATGAACAATATTAAAAACAGTGAGGTACAATAGTTGATTAAAAAAATTTTGACAATAAAAAATATGAATAGGTTATCTTTATGAAAGTATAAGAGAGGCTCTAAAAATGTGACACATATATGTTATTATGTAATTTTTTTTCACTTTTCAATTTCTTCTATCTTATTTTAATCCTATTAACATAATCTAAAACTAATTTTGTAGATACTTATTTCACTAACAATACAAAAAATTTCACGCATAACTTTTTGCAAAAAATTATTAGTTTTGTCTTCTATAATATCATTTGTCTAGCATATGACATTGATTATTTGATTGACATATGAATGACGCAGTCTACACTTATCAATAATTTGTTAACACATTAATAGATTAATTTTCTAAATTATTAATTATGTTGAGTATTGTACATGACATCTAAATACATGAAAATTTGTTTATACTTAAATTGAGTAAATAAATTATATTTTAAAAAAATTAATTAATTTAATATTGTTCGTTTAACATATGGCACAAATTATTTGATTGGCTTATAAAGGACTCAAGAAAGTTTGCACCTACTAATGACAGCATAAAAAATCTCACGCATATTTTATTAATTTCTTTTTTTCTTTTTTAATCTGTTTTTTATTGGATAATATTATTTTTTACTGATTGTTAGATTAATACATAATATTAAAGATGTGGCATGATAAAAATATTTGTTGAATTGATTTTTTAACTAATTTGACAACCCAACAAAATAAAATCATTTTATTTTATTAGTTTTTTCAATTTATTTTATTGTATTTTTTTTACTTTAAAAACTTTAGGGTTTAAAGATCTCAGTTTTGTACTATTATTTATTACATTAATTAAAAATAAATATTTTGATATTAATTTTTAAGATTATTGACAACAAATTTTGATTATTTGAGCTTGAATATTGAATAATTTATGTCATAAATTTTTTTTTAATAAATTAATAAGATGACCTATCAGGTAAATTAAGAAAATAATTATAATTTTTATACATCTAAATATTTAAGAGAGACAAAAGAATTATTTTATTAAAACTTTAACAACACATAAAAATTATCACAATAGATTGTTATAGATCAAAATGATAGATAAGATTAAGAGTTATAATAATAGTATTGGGTGATAATTAATTATGATAGAGTGAAGAGGAGAAGCAGAAAAAGAAGACAAGAAATGAGAAGAGAATAAGGTAATATAATAGTGGAGATGAGACAATACTAGATATGTGTATAAAGAATAATAGTAAGAGAAAAGAAATATAAAATAAAATTATAAAAATTAATCTCTTCAAAACAATAGAAAAGCGGCTGAATCGTGTCTGAGCCGCTAGTTTCGGATAATAAAAAAGATAAACTGTCCATTTAAAATAAGAAGCACGTTATTTTCCTAGAAACCAATTTAAATTTAAACTTTTCACGGTTAACACTATTAACACCTTTACTTCTCCTAACTAATGAAATAAATAAAAGTACATAAGTGACAATTAAACTGCCCTGGTTATTTTTTTTTAATTACCCATTATTAATACTACTGCTTCTTTTTCACTTACTTCTATCCAGTGACAGTTTTTTATTAGAATTTACACTAATTCAATACAAATAATACTTCAAATTTTTAATTAAGATATAATTATGTTAACAGTAAAATAAAAAAAATGGTGTTAATAGTGGGTAGTTAGAAAAAAGAATAACCGTGTTAATAGTGTATAATTCATCCTCCGTATTATTTGAATGGACGGTTATCTTCCTTATTATTTAAAATCGTTCATCTTCTCTATTATTTAAACACCACTTTTTTTTAGAATAATTTGTAATATTTTTTCTGTAATAATATTATAGAATTATAAATAGATTAAAAAATCAATACTATAACAGTCAAACAAGACTAGATTTTTTTAATTGGTTTTTAGATAATTTTATTTTTAAAAATTTTAAATTTTTTATATTAAATGTTGATTATGCAATGTTGGCTTTTAAAATTTTCATATATTAATGGTACAGAGATTAATATAATTATAAGGGTAAACACTTATATTTAAACTAAAGGCAATTTAATATTACATGAATCACCCAAAACAGAAAATGTTATATAAATGTCTCTATACATATTACTATATAAATCAAATTTACTAAATTCGAATTATAAATTATATTAGTAAATCGAATTAAAGTATATTAAATTAGTAGGGTTTAATTTCATGTAAATCGAAGTAAATAGCTTCGATTTACTAAGAAATGCACATAGTATTAGACATTATCCATGGTAAATTGATACAGCCTCGATTTAGCCCATCATATTTACACATAATTAGAGTTAGAGGTGAGTCAAGCTAGCTTATGAGTCAGCTTGAGCTTGACTCGTTAATAGCTCGATAAGCTGAGCTCGTGAGCTAATGAGCCGGACTTGAGCCTGGAATTGAGCTCATAAATTAAATGAGCCGAGCTTGAACTTGGATAAGCTCAGCTCATTAGCTCGTAAGTTGGTTCGATTATATATATATATTAGTTTATACTTTTAATATGGGTAAAGTATATTTTTTGTCGCTGAAGTTTGATAAAAGTTTTAAAAATATTCCTAAGTTTTATTTTGTTTCAATTTTGTCCCAAAAATTTTCAATTTGCATCAAATATACCCCTGACAGCTAATTTTTCAAAAAATTTAAGGCCGATTAAACAACAATTTCATAAGAACAACCCCCTCAACATAAACAAATCAAGCATAATTTTCATGCATTATTGTTAGATTGGTCTTAAATGTTTTGAAAATTTAGCCGTCAAGAGTATATTTGATGCAAATCGAAAACTTTTGGGACAAAATTGAAACAAAATAAAACTACATATAAAATAGTAATATATAATTTTATATATATTAATGTTCTTATTTAAAATTTTATAATTATTTTTTATATAATTTTGATGTAGGACATAAATAAAAAATTCATAATTAATAGATACACAATATATAAAATTAATATTTTTAATATATATAAATTATAATTTATTGAAATAGAATTATATATTATGTTTCTGTTATTTAAGCCAACTTGTGAGCTCGAGTCAGCTCATGAGCTTTCGTTGAGCCAAGCTTGAGCTTAAGAAATAGGCTCAATTGTTAATGAGTTGAGCCGTGAGCCGAGCTTGAGTTTGGTCTAACTCGACTCAGTTCGGTCTAACTCGACTCAGCTCGCCTCACTTCCAGTCTTACACATAGTAAAACAAATTAGTTGAATTTGAATCGCACCAATGGTAAATCGACACACCTTAATTCGATTTATGCATATTTGCGTTCTAATGTAAATTGACATACCTTTATTGGATTTACATACATACCTCTATATATAAAACTCAAATTGAATTGTTCGAATTATATTTCACTACACCATACATCACCAAAATGAGAAATCCAAAGCAACTAAGGGAATCTATAGTAGAAGATTGAAACTGTGGAGATGAAGAATGACTCAAATCGAATCTATCGGTTGGATGGAGTAGCCCATATTGTTGATAGTGTGCATGAAAAGGTTAGTAAATAAAATTTAATTTTTTTTATTTTCTTTAAGAAATAAAGAATCGTTAGTAATATTATATTGTTTAAAACTTGATTATTAGAATAATTAGAATATTTAAACTTCAAATAGTAGTTAAAGTATTGATTTAGGGGTTTAGAGTGTTAGAAGAGTGAAATCACAAATACATGTTGGATGAGGAATAATTAAATATGTTGACGAGTAGATTTAACATGTTTGATTAGAGTTTGTAAGTTTTTATTGTTAGAAGTTTAAAGAGGTTAAAAATTTTGTTAGAATTTAATTTAATTTGAATTTCAAGTGTTGGATTAACTAGGCAGTAGAAGATTAATAAGAATTTAGAATGATTTAATTTATTTAAAAAATTGAATTGTCAAAGGTTAGATTAACGAGACACTACAATTTTAATTATATACTAAAGGGTTTAGTTTTCCGTTGTAATACTATATTAACTATGCTCCGTTGGAATTTAATTTTGTTTTGTCTTGGTTAAAGTGTTTTTTATTAGAATTACTCATTTTAGGTAATTTTTGTTTTCTAAAGTGCTATGGTTTTAAGATTTTTTTTCATTGTCATATAGTCTCACCGCTTAATCACGAGTATGAAGAGGCAGCATGTATGTGATGCGTGAGCATCTTTCCTATCTTTTCCTAGTGAATTTGCATCTAATTTGTTGAGTTTAATAAAGAATTAATTATCTTTTAGCCAATATGGATGCTACTTTGAGTCTTGTGTAATTTTGTTTATTTTAGGTAGCATTTGGCTGGATTTGATGGAGTTTCTGCAGTACAAGAATCAAAGGAAGATGGCAGCGAGGAGCGACGCGTACGCGTGATTTGGAGCTTTCCATGGCGACGCGTGCACGTGACTGACGCGTACGTGTGATTTGAAGAATTGCACAGCAACGCGTGTGCGTGACTCACGAAAAAGACCATCGACGCGTACGCGTAACTGACGCGTACGCGTGACATGCGCCACGTGTAGAAAACGCAGAAAAAAAACGCTATGGGCGATTTCTGGGCTGTTTTGACCAGTTTCCAGCCCAAAAAACACAGATTAGAAGCTGTAGAATGGACAAAACAAGTGGTCCCCACCCATCAACTGAAGACTTGCTGATTATTCTGATTTAAATTCAAATATTATTTTTTAAGAAAAGATATTATTCCAGTTTTAGATAATTAGATTTTAAATTTATTAGGATTAGATATAAAAGAGAGAAGAAACCTCTCTTTTGAGAGAGGTCCCGGAGGAACTTCCAATTCTATACAAATTTACATTCCATATTCCACGGTTTTCTTCTCTGAACCATGAGCAACTAAACCTCCATTGTTAAAGTTAGGAGCTCTATCTATTTGTATGAATTGATTTTATTGCTTTTTCTATTTTAATTCATGTATGGATTTATAATTTAAGAATTGTTTTCGCTCTTAATCTTATGAATTTGTGTGGAACGGAAGTATGACCCTCCTTCTATTTGAGTTCTTATATAAATTGGAAAAGCTCTTTACTTGAACAACAGCTTGAAAATATATTCTCCTAAATTTTAATTATCTGGATTTAACAGGATACGTGACATATAATCCTTTTATTTTTGGTAATTAGAATTTTTGTGGCATATAAACTGGAATTTGATCATCACCCTCTAATTGGAATTAATTGACCAAGGAATTGGCAGTTGATGAATTTTAGAGGAGACTAGAAAGGTCTAAGAAATTAGGGTCTAGTCACACATAGTTTGCCATGAATTAAATCCTACATAATTAAAATAATTAGTAAGAAAAGTTAATCCGGAAAAATAGACAACTCTAAAACCTTAACTACTTTCTCCATATTTTATTTCCAACCCATTTACTTTACTATTTTAATTTCTGCACGATTGTTTAATGCTCTTTGAATATTCAAACACTCTTTTCTGTTTGCCTGACTAAGCCAATCAATCAATCATTGTTGCTTGATCCATTAATCCTCGTGGGATCGACCCTCACTCACCTGAGGTATTACTTGGCACGACCCGGTGCACTTGCCGGTTAGTTTGTGGTTTGAAAATCCGCACCAAGTTTTTGGCGCCATTGCCAGGGATTGATAGTGATTAACAACTATCAGTTGTTTGATTGCTTAGATTAGGCATTTTAATTTTAATTTTATTTGAATTTTGTTTTATTATTTTCGGAAAAAAAATTTAAAAGAATTTTGTTAATGAATAATTAGCACTAATATTTTTCTTAATTTCTAAAATTAAGTTTGGTGTTACCCAGTTGATTTTATTTTAATTTTTCTCTTTATTTTTCCTGTTAATTTTCGAAATTTTTCTTATTTATTTTCAGTTATTATTTTTGAAATCTTTGTATTTATTTATTTAGTATTTTTATTTTTATTATTTTTACACAGGTTACCTCACTGGGAGTTCTCTGCACTCTGACGTAGAGAATTCCATCTTTTCTTGTCTTCTGTCTGTTTATGAGCAGGAACAGGGACAAGGAACCTCTGTTAGACTTTGATCCTAAACCTGAAAGGACTTGTAGGCGATGTTTACAACAAGCAAGACTTTACAAGGCTACAGAGTCCACTATGGATAATAATAATGCTGTTAATGCCGATGTGGAAAATCTGAATGGGGATGATCAATAAAGGAGAGTGCTTGGCTCTTATTCTGCCCCTACTGCGGATCTTTATGGAAAAAGCATTGTGGTGCCTCCTATAGCTGCACACAACTTTGAGTTGAAGCCACAATTGGTCACCCTGGTGCAACATAACTGCCAGTATCATGGGCTTTCTCATGAAGATTCAAATCAGTTTATATCTAATTTTCTACAGATTTGTGATACTGTGAAGACAAATGGAGTGAACCAAGAGGTGTACAGACTCATGCTCTTCCCGTTTGCTCTAAGGGATAAAGCAAAGCTATCGCTAGATTCCCAACCAAAGGAGAGTTTGAATACTTGGGAAAATGTTGTTACTGAGTTTCTCACTAAATTTTTTCCCACCAAAGAAGCTGACTAAGCTTAGGTTGGAGGTTCAAACCTTCAGGCAGAAAGAGGGTGAAACTCTTTATGAAGCTTGGGAGAGATACAAGCTACTGACTAGGCAATGCCCTCCGGACATGTTCTCCAAATGGACCCAACTAGATATCTTTTATGAAGGCTTGGGTGAGATGTCCAAGATGAGCTTAGATACTTCTGCAGGCAGTTCACTGCACAAGAAGAAGACACCAGAGAAGACTATTGAGCTGATTGAATTGGTTGCTAGCAACCAATATTTATACTCATCTAACAGGAATCCTGTGAACTCTAAGACCTCTCAAAAGAGGGGCGTGTTGGAAGTGGAAGCTGTTAATGCTCTTCTTACTCAGAACAAGCTTATGTCTCAGCAATTAAATCTACTTACTCAACAGATGGGTGGCATGCAAGTCTCAGCTATCAACACACAAAATTCATCTCAAGAGGTCTCTTATGACATGACAGATAATTTTATACAAAATGATACTTATGATTATGCTCAATCCTCTCCTGAACAGGTCATTTACATGGAGAGTGCTCCTAGAAGTCCCAATAATGATCCCTATTCTCAGACCTACAATCAAGGGTGGATGAATCACCCAAATTTTGGATGGAGGGACCAACCTCAGAAACCTCAGAATTTCAACAATAATTCTCAGGGCGGCTTCCAACAGAACAATTACAATAACCGCCAATTTCAGTCTCAGCAGCAACAACCACCTCCACAGGCAACTTTTGAATCCCAAGAAGATTCTAATTGGAAAATGATGAAGAGTTTTGTGCAGGAAACCAGAGCATCAATCAAGAATTTGGAGATTCATATGGGTCAAATACCCACAAGGGTTAATGAAATTGATCAGAGGACCACTAATAGCCTTCGTAGTAACACAATTCTAAATCTAAGAGAGGAATGCAAGGCTATCACCTTGATAAGTGGACAAGTGGCAAGTATGGAAGCACAAGCTAATGAGGAGCCAGTTGAAAAAGAAGCTCCAGAGGAGAAGAAGGAAGAAGTAGAGCACGTCCCTCCAAAGCGTGCGAACAACCCATTCCCAGACTCTCTTGACACTTATCCTACATTGCCAAAGGCTCCTGAGTACAAGCCTAAAATTCCATATCCTCAGAGACTTCAAAAGGAGACCAAGGACAAGTAATTTTCAAAGTTCTTGGAAATCTTCAGAAAGTTGCAAATCAATATTCCTTTTGCTGAGGTTTTGGAACAAATGCCTCTTTATGTTAAGTTCATGAAGGAGCTATTGTCAAAGAAGAAGCCTTTAAAGGGAAATGAGACAGTGGTCCTGACTAAAGAATGTAGTGCCATCATTCAGAATAACTTACCAAAGAAGATGCCAGATCCAGAGAGCTTTCAAATTTCATACACCATTGGAGCACAACCTTTGAGAAAGTGTTATGTGATCTGGGAGCAAGCATCAATTTAATGCCCTTGTCTGTGATGAAGAAGTTGCAAATTCAAGAGGCACAACCCACAAAGATAGCATTACAAATGGCAGACAAATCTATGAAGCCTGCATACGGATTAGTGGAGAATATCTTGGTCAAAGTGGGTAAGTCCTTCCTCCCAGTAGATTTTGTGATTCTTGACACAGGGGAGGATGAGAATGCCTCTATAATTCTAGGAAGACCATTCCTAGCCACTGGAAGAGCTCTGATTGATGTAGAAGTGGGTGAATTAGTGCTTAGAGTGCATGATGAGTAACTAGTCTTTCATGTCTTCAAAGATATACATTCAACAGGTGAAGAAGAGAGGTGCATGCAGGCTGAGCTTCTTGATCCAAACATTCAACAAACCCCTGATGATGCACAGCAGAAATTGTAACTCAAACCTCTTTTGATGACAATCAATAAAATTCCTCCTGACATCAAACCTAAGTTTGGTGTTGGAAATGCATTATCCACCAAGGAGGAGGTTCCCAAAAAGAAGAAAGTACCCAGAGGATGGAGAAACAAAAATAAGATCCCACTGAAGGTTTCTCCCCTGGAATGAAAATGGTGTTGACTAGCAAACCAGTGTGGATTTATACAGTAAACAGAATCCTCTCTCTGGAGCATATTGAGCTAATTTATGGAGACACAGCAAAGAAGTTCAAAGTAAGGGGTGAAGAGCTGAGCCCCTATGATCCTCCTCCTTAGAGGAGCTGACCGTCAAGCTAGTGACGTTAAAGAAGCGCTTGTCGGGAGGCAACCCGATAATTTCGTATCCTTAGCTATTTTTCGTAGTAGTAGTTTTCTTCCTTATTTGATTTTTATTGTGTTTTTACTTTTTTCATATCATGCAGCTATTTTTAGAACAGGAATCGAACAACACAAAAAAAAAGAGCACACGACGCGCAAGCGTCGCTGACGCGTACGTGTCATATGCATGTGCGTGAAAAATAAAATTTGACAGAGAGTTGAGAGGGAGTAGTGCTAGAAGCATGCTGGAAGCACAAGCTGTATCACGCGTATGCATAATCCACGCGTGCGCTTCGTTTGCACTTTTCGCCTTCCACGCGTGCGCGTCATCGACGCGTATGCGTGACCTTGAAAATCGACGTAAATAAGTGTTTGGGCAGAGAGTTGTACTGGCTTGGGACTGGAAGTGTGCCAGAGGCACAAATTTGGTCACGCGTACGCGTCCCTGACGCGTGCGCGTCATTTACACAATTGGCCATTCACGCGTGCGCATGCATGACGCGCACACGTCGGTTGAAAATGTTGGTTCCCAAAGCCACGCGAACAGAGAGCTGTGCATGCGCGCGGCTGGCTTCGCGCGATTCGCACAAATCCTGGGCACGCGGACGCGTGCCTGACGCTCCCGCGTCATTATAAAATTTTTGCGCCCCACGCGTACGCGTACGCGTCGTCTGCGCCGCACAACTACACTAGTTCGCCACCCAGTTTTATTTTTCTTTCTCTCTCTCCCAATCCTAATTCTCTCTTGTTCTTTTATCCTTTTATTTTTTCTTTCCTCATAATCTTTGTCTCTTTCTATTTTCAGTTCTTCTTTGCTTGAGGACAAGCAAACCTTTAAGTTTGGTGTTGACGCTTCGCTTAAAAGTTTTCTGTTTATTTTTATGGCACCAAAGGGAAGCGAATCATCTTCATGGAGGAGCACAACCTGAAGAATAAAACGACCGCTAGGATAACTAAGGTGGTTGAGTTCCTTTCATTCTATATTCCTTCCCGCTTTTACTATGTTATGTTCTGGTTTTCTACTATTTTGCTTTGTTTATTGCATGATCTTTTATTATTTAGATTCGTAGGTTCTAGTTTAGTTTTATCTTAATTGCTTGAATTCTGAAAGATGTCTCATGTATTGCCAACTAAGCTTGAAATCAAAAAGAAAGAAGAAAAGAGGGTGTAATGCATGAGAAATTGAGTTAATTTTAAGAGTAGTCTTATTTACTTAAATGTGGTGATATTAATTGTAATTCTGAATGCATGACATGAACAGTACATATTTTAATTTGAATAAAAGAATGTTGATGTACAAGGAGCAGGAATTTAGAGAATTATTATGATTTTTCTGAAATTAATGAAAGTTTAATCCTTGAAGCAAAAGAAACAGCAAAAGAAAAATAAAAGCAAGGTCCAAGGCTCTGAGCGTCAATGACTAGGGAGGTCAGACATGATTAAAAGCTCAAAGAGTTGTTTCCCTAGTCACATGCTTGTGGTGTTCTCGTGTCAAGTAATCCTTGAGACAAAACATTTAGAGTCGAGATCAATTGCAGAGTACGCCAAAGGCTTTGAGCACCACTGTCTGGGAGTAATTAAAAAAAAGTTAAAAAAATAATAATAATAAAAATAAAAATATTTAGAACTTAAAGAGAGTTCTCCGGTTAAGTGCTTGTGGTGTTTCTGTATCAAGTAAAGCTTGAGACAAAACATTTAAAGTCACGGCTAGGCTCAAGGTGCAAAGCACCAAAGAAAAATTGCTGTGTTCAAGGATTAAAGTGAGTTACAAAAGATCAGAGAATTCATAATATTATCCGGATTTCTAATTCCGAATGACAGTGACATCCTTCTGATTCAAAGGAGAGTGAGATGCCAAAACTATTCAGGATTGCAGTTGTAAACCCCACTATAAGAAGAGACATGAGCTTAATCGAACTCTCATTCTCATGCAAATTCACATCCTAAGCCTATATTAATTTTGGTTGCTTGAGGACAAGCAACACTTCAAGTTTGGTGTTGTGATGCGTGAGCATCTTTCCTATCTTTTCCTAGTGAATTTGCATCTAATTTGTTGAGTTTAATAAAGAATTAATTATCTTTTAGCCAATATGGATGCTACTTTGAGTCTTGTGCAATTTTGTTTATTTTAGGTAGCATTCGGCTGGATTTGATGGAGTTTCTGCAGTACAAGAATCAAAGGAAGATGGCAGCGAAGAGCGACGCGTACGCGTGATTGACGCGTACGCGTGATTTGGAGCTTTTCATGGCGACGTGTGCACGTGACTGACGCGTATGTGTGATTTGAAGAATTGCACAGCGACGCGTGTGCGTGACTCACGAAAAAGACCATCGACGCGTACGCGTAACTGACGCGTACGCGTGACATGCGCCCCGTGTAGAAAACACAGAAAAAAATGCTAGGGGTGATTTCTGGGCTGTTTTGACCCAGTTTCCAGCCCAAAAAACACATATTAGAAGCTGCAGAATGGACAAAACAAGTGGTCCCCACCCATCAACTGAAGACTTGCTGATTATTCTGATTTAAATTCAAATATTATTTTTTAGAAAAAGATATTATTCCAATTTTAGATAATTAGATTTTAAATTTATTAGGATTAGATATAAAAGGGAGAAGAAACCTCTCTTTTGAGAGAGGTCCCAGAGGAACTTCCAATTCTATACAAATTTACATTCCATATTCCACAGTTTTCTTCTCTGAACCATGAGCAACTAAACCTCCATTGTTAAGGTTAGGAGCTCTATCTATTTGTATGAATTGATTTTATTGCTTTTTCTATTTTAATTCATGTATGGATTTATAATTTAAGAATTGTTTTCGCTCTTTATCTTATGAATTTGGGTGGAACGGAAGTATGACCCTCTTTCTATTTGAGTTCTTGTATAAATTGGAAAAGCTCTTTACTTGAACAACAGCTTGAAAACATATTCTCCTAAATTTTAATTATCTGGATTTAACAGGATACGTGACATATAATCCTTTTATTTTTGGGTAATTAGAGTTTTTGTGGCATATAAACTAGAATTTGATCATCACCCTCTAATTGGAATTAATTGACCAAGGAATTGGCAGTTGATGAATTTTAGAGGAGACTAGAAAGGTCTAAGGAATTAGGGTCTAGTCACACATAGTTTACCATGAATTAAATCCTGCATAATTAAAATAGTTAGTAAGAAAAGTTAATCCGGAAAAATAGACAACTCTGAAACCTTAACTACTTTCTCCATATTTTATTTCCAACCCATTTACTTTACTATTTTAATTTCTGCACGATTGTTTAATGCTTTTTGAATATTCAAACACTCTTTTCTGTTTGCCTGACTAAGCCAATCAATCAATCATTATTGCTTGATCCATCAATTCTCGGGGGATCGATCCTCACTCACCTGAGGTATTACTTGGTACGACCCGGTGCACTTGCCGGTTAGTTTGTGGTTAGAAAATTTGCACCAGTATGCTCTTAAACGATAATATCATGCCATACCCGCAGATGGCTGACTTGGCCTATCTTGTGAGACTCAACGACCACTGGTTTAGGTTGGATGAGCTATTGGTGAGTACATTTATTGAGAGATAACGTCCGAGACACATACAATTCACCTGCCATTCGGAGAGTGCATAATTACGCTACAAGATATAGTGTACCAGCTAGGACTCCTGATCGACAGACAATACATCAGTGAATGTCTGACGGGTATATAGCTTCTTTTGTTGGGAGGTATGAGAGAATGTCACAAAGGATATATAGAGTTGGGTAATGTGGACAATAGAGCTCATTCACCAGCAATAGAAGAGATAGAGTAATGCACTACAGAGGCAGTTATGCTGCAACTGCTATTTAAGTACTGGATAACTTAACTAGAGTTAGATGTTAATCTGAGTTTGTTAGCTATAGTTAGAAGGTAGTTACATTTTTAGTTGTATATATAAATACCATTGTACAAATTGAATTGGTGTGATTCATCATTAATTCTATTTTCTCATTTCTGATGCTGCATGTTCTAAATACTCTCTCCCAACTCTTCTGATTCACCTTCACAAACTCTGCACTCAGAACATGAGTTTTCACATGGTGCGGTGAGCGTGGAAGAGTGTAGAGATCGAGAATTTCAGAACTTCTCAACAGTGCAAGAATCGTGAGAGTTGGCTCTCTAGTGCGAAGGTTCATCAATGGCAACCATGGCACAGGGAGAAGTGATGGATCCAAGTTCGAACCTAAATTTTACAGCTAGCGATTTCCATAATTTTGCTCAGATGATGAAACAATTTTCCGCGTTCCAAGCACAGATGAACAAATCGAACATGAATCTGATTCAAGATCCTTCGAGCCATTTTTTCTTACATGCAAGCGAGAATCCAGGTATATCTCTGGCGCCATCTCTTCTCACTACCTATAATTACCATGCTTGAGCACGATCTGTTTGGCTTTCACTCGAGTCCAAGAATAAAATCAAATTTGTTGATGGAACTCTACCTAGACCTAATGAGACTGATCCAACCTTTGATGCTTGGAAAAGAAACAACACGATTGTCCTGTCTTGATTGCATACTTTAATTAGTCCTGAGATATTACAAAGTGTGTTGTGGTGCAACGATGCATGTGAATTGTGGAAAGATCTTAGGCATAGGTTCTACGAAGAAGGGAATTTATTCAGAGGAGAATTAGAGGAAGAAATGTTTAAATTGCGACAAGGGGAGCTTACAATTACAGCCTATTTCACCAAACTCAAAGTGATTTGGGAGGAATTAGATGAGTTTAGACCTATTCCAGTATGTTCTTGTGGAGAGACTTGTTCTTGTGGTCTTGCCGTGATGAGGAGGTACAAACTTGAATCCTATGGTGTTAAGCTCCTCCGAGGACTCAATGATCAATATGCCACTGTGCGATCTCAAGTAATGTTGATGAAGCCTCTCCCTGACATCAATAAAATCTATTCCTTGCTTCTCCAGCAAGAACGACAGATGCATCATGGTGACTACTCTGACCCGAGAATGCTGATCAATGTGGTGACAAATGACTACAAAGAAAGGGATGGTGGAACAAGCTCAAATTATCAAGGGAGAGGGCGCTCAGGCCTTGGCAGAGGCAGAGGAGCCTCAAAACTCTGTTCTTGTTGTGGCAAGCACGGACACACGGTGGATACCTGCTATGCCAAACATGGATATCCCCCAAATATGCAACGCAAGACAATCAATGCTGTCATTGTGAACAGCTTAATTGCTGAAGGAAATGTAGAACTCAGCAACACTACCACTCCTAAGGGTGAGAATGGAATCAGTATTGATGGTTTATTTTCAGAAAAACAAAAGGAGGCCTTAATTGCTCTTTTTCAACATGACCAACAACCTGCTCATAGTGGAAACTTGGCATCACCTGTATTTGCTCCATCCGCAGGTATATTCCAAATACTCTCAACCACGAATTATAAATTGAAAAATCATGATTGGATCCTGGACTCAGGTGCTACTGCACATGTGAATCATATCATCACATTAATCCAGTAACAATTAAGATGCCAAATGGTTCAAAGACTGTTGCAACCATCTGTGGAATTGTCTTCTTTTCAGCTAATTTGTAATTGACAAATGTGCTTTATGTTCCTACCTTCCCCTGCAATCTGATTTCTGTTTCACATGCCACTAAATTCTTGCTTTGTGTTTTTTCATTTGATAAAAATGCATGTAAGATCCAGGAACTCCTTTCCTCGAGGATGATTGGAACTGCTAAACAATTAGGAGGTTTATACATCATGAATAAAGAGACTATTTTCACACATGTCATCAACCACAACATTCACACTACACATGAATCTCAGCACAACATAAACAGCATCACACATTCCATTGGAGACAGTAGCATTTGGCATCAAAGATTAGGACACTGAACTTTAGATAGACTTAGTTCTATGAAAAAGAAATATTCCTTTCTGATTTGTCCTGATGCTGGTGTGCTTTGTGACTCTTGTCACTTTGCCAAACAAAAGAAAATTTCATTTGGCACTAGCATCACTCAATCAGAGAAAAATTTTTCCCTGAATCATGTAGACATTTTGGGTCCCATTAACATTCCTTCAATTGTTGGTCACAAGTATTTTTTGACTATAGTTGAGGACAAAGCAAGATTTATTTGGTTGTACTTCATGCAAAATAAATTCGAGACATCCTCTTGTTTGAAACAATTTGTTCAATTCATAAAAACACAATTCAATTGCAGTATACAATGCATAAGATCAGACAATGGTAAGGAATTTATATTAGGTGATTTCTTTCAAAAGGAAGGCATTATTCACCATACCTCTTGTGTGGAGATACCTCAACAAAATGGTGTGGTAGAACGTAAGCACCAAAAAATTTTAAATATGACAAGAGCATTACTTTTTCACGCAAATTTATCTAAAAGTTTTTGGCATTATGCAGCCGCATATGCTGCACACATTATGAAATGAGTACCCAATTTCATTCTTAATGATTGTAGTTCATATGAAAAATTTTTCGACAAATTGCCTGACATCAGTTATTTTAAAATTCTTGAGTGCTTAGCGTATGTCTCCACTTTAATTGCCCATCGAAAGAAACTAGACAAATGAACTCTATTGTCCACATTAGAGCATGAGTTTTCACAGGTAAAAAGCTGATCCTATCTATGTTCATGGTTGATGGTTTCGCTTTCTCAAGTTTGTTTTCAAGGGAGGGTTCAATTCAACTCTAGGTTTAAGATTTAAAGGAGAAGCAAGGGTGTTTATTTGTTTGTTTGATTTGGATTATATAGATTTGATTAAGATTATTATAAAAGGTATTATATGATTTGAATTTTTTTTAATTTGATTAAATTTAATTATTATAATTTTATTTTCACTCGATTTATTT
>NC_029794.2:128191386-128191814 GCF_000816755.2 Arachis ipaensis
TGAATTGGAATGAACTAAAAAATAAATTCAAATAGATATAATATAATTATCCAAATTATAATTGTTTAAATCAAATTTGATTATATTAAAAAAAATTTAAATTGACATCATTCATATTTTATTTACACTGTAATTAAGTTATACGTATATTTATTTTGCTGTTAGTGCAAACAAGATAAATAATAAAACTACAAAAATATAATTAATTTTAAAAGTCAAATAATTATAATTGTTTAAATCAAATTTGATTATATTAAAAAAAATTTAAATTGACATCATTCATATTTTATTTACACTGTAATTAAGTTATACGTATATTTATTTTGCTGTTAGTGCAAACAAGATAAATAATAAAACTACAAAAATATAATTAATTTTAAAAGTCAAATAATTATAAATATAAAATTTAAGAAACAAAATCATAAACG
>NC_029794.2:128192256-128193584 GCF_000816755.2 Arachis ipaensis
TCATAAACGGTGTTTAACAATTACTTCGAAAGATAATGAGGTCCTCAACAAAAAAAATATCTTTTTCAGCTTTTGATCTTTACATTTATGAGATTGATTAACTCTTCTGTTAATATTTTTTTCTGTATTAACGAAATAAGTTTACATGACATGTTAAACTATTGATTTATCCATTAAAAACAAACTAGGATTGACAAATTCTTTTTTATTGGGAATCTAATTGTCTTTTAGGGATAATTGTCAAGGCCGGTTAGTTATTTTTAGGGTTAAGTACGATTTTGGTCCCTAACGTATAAGTCGAAAATCTTTTTTGTCCCTAAGGTTTAATTTAGTTTTAAAATTGTCATTTTTACCTAAATTTTAAATTTTATTACCAAATTACCCCTAACAGATGAGAGGGAGAAGGGAATCACGCGAGGGGAGGAAAGAAGAAGGAGGGGGAGAAAATCAGTGCCATTCTTCTTCTCCTTTCCCCACCACAGCGCCGCCGCACGTCTCCTTACCCTCCTCTCTCTCTTCCCTTCGTGCTAGTTCTGTCGCAGGCTTGCAGCAAGCTCTCTGTCCCCCTTTCCGCGAACCCAACCCCCCTCCCCCGATCCCTAGCGCTGTCATGGACACCTAAGCAGCCACGACGTCTCCCTCCTTCGTCCCTCCCCAACCTAGCCGTTCATTCCTACTCGTCCTCAGTTTCCTCACTGAACATAGACCATCGAAACCAACCTCTTTTCTCCAACAAGCTGCCGGCGACGTTACCATCTTCATTAGCTTCTCTCTCGCTGAACCAGACACAAAGGACAATCCCTGTTCCACTTCCACCAGCAATAGCCAACACTGCCACTGCACCTATTCTGCTTTTGTTTTTTTTATTAATTACATTATTAAATTTGTTGATTTGTTGATTTTGTTAATCACATTGTTGTTGACTCTGATTCTATTCTGATTGATTTCATTGTTCTTTTATTTTTTATTCTAATTTCATTCTTCTGCATATTTTCTGAGTTGAAATTCTAATTTTTTGATATTTGTTAGTTGAAATTCTATTGCTGCTATTGAAATTTTAGTTGAAGAAAAAGAAAAAGAAGAACAGATGTTGCTGTGATAGAGAAGAAGAAAAAGAAGAATAGAAACTGAGTAATTTGGTGAAGAAGGAGAAGGGTATTTTGGTCCAAAGGATGATTCTAAAACCTAGTTAAACCATAGGGACGATTTTGTATGCAAAAAAAGGTTGGGGACAAAAAAAATTTCGACCTATATCTTAAGAGACCAAAATCATACTTAACCCTTTTTTTTATTACATTTTTTAAATACATTAGCTAAATTTACTGTAT
>NC_029794.2:128193668-128206940 GCF_000816755.2 Arachis ipaensis
GGTCAAGATGAGTATTCATTCAAAATTTAATTTATTTATTTAAAATAAAATCCTTAAAAATTTTGGGATGGACTTGAAAAAAAGTGTTAAATTAGTCTGCGAAAAATTGTAATGACAAGGGATAAAGTTCGGTAAGTGAATGATCCTATCTATGTTGATGCTTTGACCTTTCTATATTTTATTTATGGAGAGGGTTAGAATTAGAGTTAGGGTAGAAAAACGAAGTAATCACTTTAATTCTAATTGGTTCTACACTTCCGCTTATAATTAGGAAATAAAATTCTAACCATGATAAGATAAAAAAAAATGAAAAAAAAATTAATCAAATATGAATAAAATAATTACAAAAAAGAAGAGGTATACAACAGTATCATGGGTGGTCTAAAACAGATGGAGCTGCAGGGGATGGTGGTGAGTTTGAACAGCAAAAACGGCATCAGTGCATCAGCAGCTGTATTTAAAATTTAGAATGAGAACGATAAAAGAGTGGGAAGACTCGAGAGTAATCGGGCAATTGCAATGAATTTTCATCTTTTAAATTTTAGATTTTTAATTAATATACGAAGTTATATTAAACTTTTAAATTTTAAAAAGTACAAAACAACTTTAAAAAGTTATATCTTAATTGTTTTTAAAAGTACTACAATCTTTTAAAAGTTGTAAATATAAACACAAAATTTTTTTTATTTATTAAAAATAAAATAAAGATCTTAAACTTTTAAAAAGTACAAACACTACTTTTTCAAAAAATTTTACCAAACTAAATTTTAAAATAACTGAACTTCTTTTGCCTTTACCAAAACAAAGAAAAGCTTCCATCGATGGTTGTTCCTCAGTCTTCCCTGGGAGTAAAATTTTAAATTTAAAAAAAGTAAAGTAACGGTGATGGTTCATGATTCCACTAAATATGAAAAATATATTATTTAATTTTTAGATCATCATACAAATGTAAGTTAGTGTTTGTAATTAATTAAAATGTTAAAATATGTAGAGTAAATTTTTAAAAAAATATTTAGAATTAATATAAAATTGACGTAATTAATTAAAATTTTAAATTTTGTGCCATAATTTTCTTGTAATATATTTAGGTATATTGAAAGTTGTAATTAATATTGAAAGTTGTAAATAATACGTGGTAATAATGGTAATAATATGTTTAGAATGGTAATAATATGGAAATGTGGAACAGTAAAAGTTATTAATATTTTTTTGAAAAGATTATTACTAATGGTAATAATATGTTTAGAATGAAAATATTAAAAGTTAATACCTGTTTCCTAACGTCAATAGTATGCTTACTAATATTAGTTAAAACTTGTTTATTAAAAGTTATAGTTTTGTTACAGATGATAATAATACTAGAAGATAATTAGTCTCATTTTTATTTTTATGTTGCCATGTTAAATTGCAATAATAAGTGTGAATGATTTTACGTTAATAAAATAACATAATAAGAAAAAAATAACAACGGACGGAAAATATATTTTATTATGTGATTATATATTGATAAAATATGTTAATTATTTTAATATATTTTAAAATATTGTATAATATATTCTTGGCTTTGTTTCACGCAAACAAATAGTTAATAGTGTTCTAAAGATATTATTTAAAAATGTTAACCAATTCAATAGTTTTTGTGACGGTAATGAGTTATGAGTTAAAAAGTTTGGAAGTCATGTTATTTTGATTCTAAGAATAATGATGACATCAACAAATAAATTTCACTTAGATTTTAAGAAACATAATTTCTCATAATAATATCTTTTTATAGAATAAATCATACAAATAATATGATTTCAGCTTAAAATTACACGGATATTCTAAACTAAAATTAGTTATACGTTATGTTTTGAACACTTTTATATAAATCGAATCAAATGTTATCTATATGTAAATTGAATCAAGTTAATTCAATTTACCATGAAAAATCAAATGCTATTTATATGTAAATTGAATCAAATAGCTACTTGTGCAGGATAAACATAGTTCGATTTACTACTTTTACATATTATTATTGACATTTTCCTCTTTTATCTTATACTGCACTACTACCAAAAATACTTCTAAATTTGAATTGATCTTAATTGAAATAAACTGAATTGTGAATTAATCTTTTTTTGAATAAATCATATAAAATGATAATTGAATTCATTTAGGAATTCATTGTATATTTGGATTATAAATCAGTGAAAATTAAAATGACTTTAGAATTTTAATCATACAAAACTGCTTAAAAGGTCTATGACTAATTTGTAGTTTAAAAGGTTCTAAAGCATTTTTGAAGGTGGCAAAACTAAATCTATCACTATAGTATTATGGGCAGATTTGATTGGATATTTGGATGAACATACATGAAATTAGTCAGAGTCTAACACTATCTTTGATTGGTATCAAAGCATTGATAATCACCAACAGTTAAGAGTTAAGACAAAAAAAATCTGAAAATTGCTGTTTGTGATATACAAATCATCAATTCATTTTTAGAAAAATCACTTTTCTACAAAACCACGGAATTTAGCCCTAATTAACCATGCATATAGAAACATTGAACCGTAGATTTGCCATCAACCTGCATCAGAAAGCCATACATGCAACTCAAAGGATCAAATGAGAGACCCCAAAAAACAAACTTTTAAGGATGAACCAGAGAAATGAAAATACTTGTTAATATCAAAGTTAGCCAATCCAAACCACCGACACTATGTTCAAGTGTATATTTCATTATTTATCAACAGGGCATCAAACAAATTTATTCAGAAGCATGACGAATATTTTAAGAATTCAGTTGGAACACTAGCCTAAAATTGACCCTATATTATGAAACTTGAATAATTTTAAATTTTGAAGACTCCAACATGATATTTTGTCAACAATGATCAACAACAGAGAATAGAGATAGTGAGATCAGTTCATACCATGATTGTGGTCAATGAAATTAAGCTGACATATTGTAGAACCCCTCGGAATAGCAGATAATTCCTTGACAATATTGTACTTAGTCTCTAGGTCGAAATCAGATTTAAGATGAATTATGACTGTCTTCAAAACAAGTCCTCTTTGTAAAAGACATACAATAAATTCACGCTCATCTGTAGAGTCTTGATATCTTCTAAACTCAAAACTCCTGAGATGTGATGTCAAACAATTAGGAACCATGGTTGGTGGTCTTGGCCCATTATATTTCACCGGGTGAGCATATGCTCGCTGATAACAAAAAAACAACACTTGTCGAATAGACTCAGGGAAACAACAAACAACGAAAATTGAAATGTATTCATACCTTCCAAATACAAATTACAAGACCTTCAAGTACACGACAATTATGAAGGAAGTTTCTGTTCAAACATGGAACATGAAGCTCTAGATTGAGCAAACGGTGAAATTCTGGAAACTCAAAAGCTGGAGCACTAAATAAGCACTGTGTAGAAGATAACTAGATATCAAATATAATTAATTCCTAATTCACAATTATAGTTATGAATTCAAATTATCGAGTTACACTATGATAAGCATGTTACCTGTGTTGTTTCATATTTCAATGCCAAGAATTTTGTTTCGCGGAGTGCCTGGAGAAGCTCGGGCAACCAAGCCCCATGCTCAACACGTTCAAGACAAATATCAAGATGTGCCTCCACCATGTTGGGAAAATGGATTTTCTAAATTTTGATTTTACTTTAGAGGGAGAAGTGTGATCTCTCACAATTTATTTCATAAGTGGGACTAAGACTATGTTTTGATGGAAGGAAAGAAATAGAGAGAAAGGAAATAGAAAGGAAAGAAAGGAAAGGAAAGAAATGGAGTGGATTTTTATTTTTTTTAGATGTGTTTAGATGGAAGGACAATAAGAAGGAAAGAAATGTTGTAAAAAGACAATTTTACCTTTATATTATAAAATATATTGAAAAAGTGAAGGGGTAGTATTGAAAGTAAATAGAGAAACATTAGTTTTCTCTCTATTTTTTTTCTAATGTTGGAGAGAAAAAAAATTGATGGATCCCACCAATTTTTTTCATCCATTTTCTTTCTTCTCTAATTTTTCTCCTCAACTAAACAATGAAAAATAATCATTTTTCTTCCCATTTTCTTTCTTTCTTTTTCTTTCCTTCTATTTTCCTCTTAAACAAACATAGTGTAAGAGAAAATATGAGAGAAAAATTATTTAAGGGTGAGAGATCACACTTTATCCTCTAAAGTAAAAATTTAAAATTTAGAGGATTCAAATTTTGAGAAAATTGATAACTGATACCTGTAGCTCAGAGTACACCGAGTACGCCAAGGTCACTCTTAGGTATTCAAGAAATGGAGTGTATATTTCGATAGTCTGTTCAATCAAACTAGTGTAATTTTCAAAGGTTAAAGTTTTCAATGTCCGAGGCATCTGGATTGTAGGTACATAAACAGAAGAACCTTCTCGGGTCATTTCTAGCCGAATTAGCTTAAGATTTTCAAGAACAGTGCATCCAGATAAAAACTTGTTGGGATCCACAGAGATGATATCCAACTCTAGGTTCTTGAGGGATGGCAGATAAACATTTAGAAATTCTGGATAATGATTCACATAACTATAACGTTTCAAAACAAGGGACTTGAGTCATACACAAGTGAATATGGATTCAGGCAATTTGATTCTCCTCATTAAACCAATGCAGAGATAGAGTTCTTGGAGATGGGGACCAATGACGGCATCAAGCCATGTTAAGATAAAATCCTCTGAACTTCTATAGGAAGTGAGGCGAAACTTTTTGATAGGGTAATCTGCACTGCGCTGAGATAGAATAGCATTCACATATGAATTAAATCGATATTCCCATTTTCATGGTTGAACCGGAGAGGGTTAGACTGTTGGGTTTTTGGACTCCCTTCCTATATGGAGAAAAAACCCAAATGCTAGTATCCAAGTCCATGAATAGTTGAAGTGGCTGAGGTGAGTTAGGGTTGGATGAGAGAGATGTCATTTTTGCAAGAGAACACAAAACACTAGAGAGAAGAGAAGAGAGAAAGTTATTTTCGCACATACATAAAGTTGTTTCTGTAAATTGATCACTGCAGATTCGTTAACCGTTGGATTGAGCTCAAATTTGGATAGAGTGTTCTACACATCTGGTTCTTTGATTTCACCGTTCGGATCTTCAATTCGACATCATTAGCTGGAGATATTGGCCACACACAGTAGCTCTATTTTTGTGGTATTTTCATCTTCTTGTTCTTGTTTTGTAAGCTTCGAAGCTTGGGTTGTTTGGCTTGTTGTATGCACGTTTTGTGCAGTAATTTGTGACTCTCTTGTACCCTATTTTTTATCATAGTGAAGCTAAATCCTGGTCTTGGTGACTCGTGATTTTTTCTTCTCTCATTGAGCAGGTTTTCCACGTTAAAAATCTTGGTGTGTTAGCTTGTTTCTAATTTATGGTTTATGTGATTTTTCTGCTACTGTTGGGTATTATTGTGCTGGTGTTAATACTTGTTGTGAGTGGATATTGTTGCTCCTCTAATTCTTGCAAGTAGGGAATTGTGTTTTATTCCTATCAATTGGCATCAGAGCTCAGTTTTGGGTATTTGGTTATAACTTGCTTGAAAGATGGAGGCAAATAATTCTACTAGGATGATAAGTTTGAATGGCACTAATTACCATCTATGGAAGGGCAAAATGAAAGATTTATTGTTTGTCAAAAATCTACATTTACCTGTATTTTCTACACAAAAACCAGAATCTAAAATAGATGAAGAATGGGAGTTTGAACACCAACAAGTTTGTGGTTTTATTAGGCAATGGGTGGATAATAATGTTTATAATCACATTGCTAATGAGACTCATGCTAGGACTTTGTGGAATCAAATTGAATCCTTGTATGCTTCCAAGTTTGGCAATAATAAATTGTACTTGTTGAATATGTTGATGAATTTGATATACAAGGAGGGGTCACAAGTATTGGATCACTTGAATGAATTTCAAGAAGTTCTGGATCAGTTGTCAAGCATGGGAATCAAGTTTGAAGATGAGGTTCAAGGATTGTGGTTGTTAAATACTCTACCAGATTCTTGGGAGACTTTTCCTATCTCTCTTACTAATTCTGCTCCGAATGATAAAGTGAGCATGCAACTTGTTAAAGGTGGTATTTTAAATGAAGAGATGAGAAGGAAGACGCAGAATTCTTCGTCACACTCTGAAATGTTAGTCACTGAAACCAGGGGAGAAATCAGAATAGAGTTCAAAAGGGTAGAGGTAAAAGCAGGAGCAAATCCAAGGGAAGATACAAGAATGTTGAGTGTTACTACTGTCACAAAATGGGTCACGTTCAAAAATATTGCTATCTTTGGAAAAATGAAAACAAAGGTAAGCAAGAAAAGAAGGATGATAGTGGTAATGATCGTGTATCTTCTATTTCAGATGATCTTCTTACTGTTGATATTGCTGATTATGAATACAAGGTCAATCTTGTTTCTGATGATGAGTTCAACTGGGTAATTGATAGTGGCGCCTCAATACATGTTACACCAAAGAAGGAGTTCTTCACTTCTTATACTCCAGGTAATTTTGGAGTACTTAAGATGGGTAATGATGGCTTGGCCAAAGTTATTGGTGTAGGAGATGTTTGTCTTGAGACCAATATGGGAATGAAGCTACTACTTAAAGATGTTAGATACGCTCCAGATGTTCGCTTGAATTTGGTTTCAGTTAAAAGGCTTGATAATGAAGGCTTTGTAAATACTTTCGGCTTTGGACAATAGAAGCTTATTAAAGGCAACTTAGTGGTGAATCGAGAAAAAGGTACTTCAAGTTTGTATGTGATGCATGCCATGATTGCAAAAGGTAGTGTGAATGCGATTGAAAGTAAAGAAGTTTGTAGCTTGTGGCACAGAAGACTTGGTCATATTAGTGAAAAAGGACTTAGCTATTTGGCTCGAAAGAATGCTCTTTCAGGTTTGAAGAATGCAGAGTTGGAGAAATGTTCTCATTGCATGGCTGGCAAACAAAGAAGATTATCCTTCAAGAAGCATCAACCTTCAAGAAAATCAGACTTCTTGGAATTGGTGCACTCCGATATTTATGGTCCTTTGAAGATACGGTCCTTTAGCGGAGCTATTTACTTTATTACTTTTATTAATGATCATTCAAGAAAGCTTTGGACTTACGCTTTGAAAACAAAGAACCAAGCTTTGGAAAAGTTCAAACAATTCCAAGCTTTGGTTGAGAGGCAAACAGGCAAAAAGCTTAAATGTATTTGCACTGATAATGGTGGTGAGTATTGTGGACCATTTGATGAGTATTGCAAGCAGCAAGGTATTAGGCATGAAAAGACACCTCCTAAAACACCTCAATTGAATGGTTTGGCAGAAAGGATGAATAGAACACTGATTGAAAGAGTTAGGTGTATGCTTACTGAAGCTAAGCTACCTAAAGTCTTTTGGGGTGAAGCACTATTTATAGCGGTTCATGTGATTAATCTGAGTCCTACAATTGCTTTGGATAATGATGTTCCGGATCATGTTTGGTCAGGCAAAGATGTCTCGTATGGTCACTTGAGAGTCTTTGGATGCAAAGCATTTGTTCATGTTCCAAAGGATGAGAGGTCCAAGTTGGATGTGAAGACAAGGCAGTGCATTTTTATTGGATATGGTCAAGATGAGTTTGGTTACAGGCTTTATGATCCAGTTGAGAAGAAGCTTGTAAGAAGCCGTGATGTAGAGTTTGTTGAAGACCAAACCATTGAAGATATTGATAAGGTAGAGAAGAGTCAATCACAAGAGAGCAGTGACTTGACTGATGTAGATCCAGTTCAGCCTCTTCCTTCGTCAGAACAAATAGAGAATCAAAATCAGGAGCATATGCAGCAAAATGAGCCTTTGGTTCCTGATGATCAGGAGATAGGAGATCCAATTGATGCTCCAGTTGATGATGATGCTGATAATCAACCTGAGCTACCTGAAGATCCACCAGGTTTCCATCCTAGGAGGTCTACTAGAGAGCGACGACCTTCAACGAGGTATCCTTCTAGTGAGTATGTAACATTTACTAATGGATATGCGACCTTGACTGATGGGGGAGAACCTGAATGTTATGCAGAAGCTATGGAAGGTGACGACAATAAAAAATGGTTTGATGCAATGCAAGATGAAATGAAATCCTTGCATGATAATCAAATATTTGAGCTTGTGAAGTTGCCAAAAGGGAAGAAAGTCTTGCAGAACAGGTGGGTTTATAGGTTGAAGCATGAAGAAAATTCTCAGTATCCAAGGTACAAGGCTAGATTGGTGGTCAAGGGCTACAGACAGAAAAAGGGAGTTGACTATAATAAAAATTTTTCACCGGTTGTGAGAAGATCTTCTATTAGGACTGTTTTGAGTTTGGCTGCAAGTCTTGATTTAGAGATAGAGCAGATGGATGTGAAAACTGCTTTTCTTCATGGTGATCTTAAGGATGAAATTTACATGGAACAACCTGAAGGTTTCATGGTAAAAGGCAAAGAGGATCATGTTTGCAAACTGAAGAAGAGCTTGTATGGCTTGAAGCAAGCTCCAAGACAATGGTACAAGAAGTTCGATTCTATTATGGCAGAACAAGGCTACAAGAAGACTACTTCTGATCATTGTGTATTTGTTAAACAGTTTGCTAGTAATGATTTTATTATCTTTTTGATATATGTTGATGACATGTTTATTGTTGGTCAGAATGCTTCTAGGATTGATATGTTGAAGAAGCAACTTGCAATGAAGGACCTTAGGCCAGCAAAGGAGATTCTTGGCATAAGAATCGAGCGTGATAGAAAGGAGAAGAAACTTTGGTTGTCACAGGAGAAATACATAGAGACAATGTTGCACAGGTTTCAAATGGAGAAAGCAAAGGCCGTTAGTACTCCTCTTGCTACACACTTCAAATTGAGTTGCAAGCAAAGTCCATCAAGTGATGAAGAGAAGAAAGACATGGAAAAGGTTCCATATGCATCAGCCGTGGGTAGTTTAATGTATGCTATATTAAAGCCCAAATGCTAGTATCCAAACCCATGAATAGTTGAAGTGGCTGAGGTGAGTTAGGGTTGGATGAGAGAGAGGTCATTTTTGCAAGAGAACACAAAACACTAGAGAGAAGAGAAGAGAGAAAGTTATTTTCGCACATACATAAAGCTGTCTCTGTAAATTGGTCACTGCAGATTTGTTAACCGTTGGATCGAGCTCAAATTTGGATAGAGTGTTTTACACATCTGGTTCTTTGATTTCACCGTTCGGATCTTCAATTAGACATCTTTAGCTAGAGATATTGGCCACGCACAGTTGCTCTATTTTTGTGGTATTTTCATCTTCTTGTTCTTGTTTTGTAAGCTTTGAAGCTTGGGTTGTTTGGCTTGTTGTATGCACGTTTTGTGCAGTAATTTGTGACTCTCTTGTACCCTATTTTTCATCATAGTGAAGCTATATCCTGGTCTTGGTGACTCGTGATTTTTACTTCTCTCATTGAGGAGGTTTTTTACGTTAAAAATCTTGGTGTGTTAGCTTGTTTCTACTTTATGGTTTATGTGATTTTTCCGCTGCTATTGGGTATTATTGTGCTGGTGTTAATATTTGTTGTGAGTGAATATTATTGCTCCTCTAATTTTTGCAAGTAGGAAATTGTGTTTTATTCCTATCATAGACTCAGGTGTATGATTTAGGATTTAAAGGAGAACCAAAAATGTTTGTTTGTTTGATTTTGATTATATAAATTTGACTAAGATCATTATAAATGGCATTATATGATTTGAATTTATTTTTTGATTTCATTAAATTTAAATTATTATCTTTTATTTTGATTCGATTTATTTAAATTTGAAAAATCAATCAATGATTTAGATTTTTTTAATTTTAAAATTTTTAAGTCAAAATTTATATAAATATCATTTAAAATATAAATTCTTTCAATTCTAGAAATAGAATTAATAATAGAAAATTGTTTTATTGGGAAGTACCAGAGAATGTCATAAAAAATAGCGGTGGTAAACAAGAAAGAATTGCAAGTAAGAAAAGTTGAAGAACAAAACGGAAGTAGAGGACTCAAGAAATGGCTGAGTTGCGGTATCGAACTCTCATCTCTAGACCTCAAGCTTCAACTCTCCAACTCAAATAATTGGTACACTCCTATTTTATTGATACTTCATCCTTCATTTTTTTCTATTTTTTATAAATTTGGTTCCAATTCTGTTTTTTATGATGTTGGGTACCCTCAAAGTTGGCAACTTTTTAAATTTTTTGCATTTTGTTCATTAATTATCTGTGACGACTGACGAGCAATCCCTTGTAAGTGTGTGATCATTCATCCTTCACTAAATTCATTAAAGAAGATGAAGTTCGTGTTGCTGCTGAAACCTGAGAGGTTATTTTATTGGAAAAGTATTTTTATTGTGGTGGTATTGTATATTCATTGTGTCACCTTTGCTTACTATTTAGCTGCAATTTAGTGATACTTGCTTGCTTTATAATGGATGTAAGTGGTCAAGACCTAATGGAAGGCATGCAGGACTAACATCAGCATTGAAGACATAAAAGATTTAAACAAAATAAGGTATACTCAAAACAAAACTACATTTTATTTTTTAAAATATATGTTTTTTCAAAACACCTTTCTTTTTTGGTGTTAATCATAGGCCAAAATGGATTGAAGTTGAATTTGTCATTTTTCTATGAATGATATGGATTGAGTTATACTAATATTTGGAGCAAAATTTATGTAAAATTAATGATTATGTCCAAGAACTAATAGGATTCCTACCATTTAAATTGATGATTATGCTATTATAATTTTTTTCTCAGCAAATAATTAAAATTAAGAAGTGTTTTTTTTTTTGCCCCCAAATTTTAAAATAGGGAGAGAAGAAGTATGATATCTAGGGTGTAAATTTGGATGGCAAATATAAAAATTGGCAAAACAAATTGCATTCTGATTTAGTATATTCTTAGGTCTGTATGTTGGGATAATTTTAATATTTTTTCTTGCATTTTTTTCTTTGCCTCTTTACTCTCGTTTGAAAGTTTGTGTATTTGAATGAGTTATAGAAGAAGCTAATATTTTTGTTTAAACCTATCATTTGTTTTGAAAGAAAGGGATTTCGATGATGAGCAATCTGCAAAGATGATTGATGTATACTGTATGCTTAGCAAGTCTTTATCTAGAGCAATTTATATGGTAAGCATAGTCATCTGTGAAGATTCCAAAATTTTTAATGGTTTATTACATCTGTAGAAAATTGTAGAAGTTTCTGTAGAATCTAAAGCTCTTGAAGGTTCAATGATAATATATTTGTGATGAAAAACTTTTGTTTTACCTCAAGAACAATTAAATCAAACTTGCCATCGTTAGGATTTCTTTTGATCATTTATTGTTGAATGTTTTTTTTCTGCCGTATTGCTAAAAAATGTTGTACCATATTCTTGCTCTAGATGAAGCTTGATAGAGCAGGAACAAAATATTTCAGATCTGGAATTACTAGCTAAGGTGATTGAACATTTGCGAAATTTGTTTTTTAATTAATCTATGTTATGTAAAGAAAATTTAAAATAACTTAAAAATTTTTTTCATTTTCTGTGCATCTATTTGACTTGTTTCGTGAAATTTAATATGTTTATCTTTATAATTAATTTATTTTATTTAAAGATTTTTTGATTTTAGAAAAAATGTGTACAGATTTATAGAATTATATATGACATAGTTCAAGTGGTCAAAGTAGATCATTTTTTCATAGAATTTTTATTACTTTGACTACTAAGTATACTATTGTTATCTTCTTTTGTGGAATTATTTTTTTCAAAATCAAAATTCCATGTCTCCCTGCATTTTTTTTAGCTGGTGACAACGAGATTGATGCCTATATTTACAAGCGATCTTATATTAAGGATTGTTACTTGCTTCTGTGCCTCAACATTTTTATGTTGCTGAAGATTGATAATGAGTTCTTTGATTACACTTAATGATTACAGTTAATTTTTTTTTATTTTATTGAGTAATAATTTTTTTTTAATTGTAATAGATGTTTGATATTTATATTTTAAAGCAAATGTCACTACCTCTTATATTTTATTCAGTATTTTGCAGATTTTTTATGTTTAGTGGACAGAGTAATAGAAAAGAATGAAATTGTTTTGGTTTCATTCAGTGATAAATTAAGTTACTATATTGAGTGATTAGATGTAAATGTAATGACGTCTATTACATAAATTTTCTGTGTGTATATATGTATTTACATGTGTTTTATCTTTTTTTTTCTCTCTTTTAAAGGAAATGTAAGTATATTTATTTGAGTAACATTTACTTACTACAAATGATTTCTTGAAATTTTTTATTTTAATAAATAAATTAATTATAATTATTACTAAAATAAATAATTTAAAAAATATTTATCGAAATAAATATCACTCTTTTATCATAGCATTGCGCATAAACTTGTAAAGAGGCCATTTTATAGTTCACAACTTTTGCTAATCAGAAACCCTTCTTACTTTAACTTAGTTTGATAGTAAAAACTTCTTTGTTAGGACATGGAATAATCACTCTTTGTTGTTTTAAACTTTAACTTAGTTTGATAGTAGAAACTTCTTTTCTTCTTCTTTTAAATTTTTTCTATTTATTTTTCTTAAAAGTATCATGCTACCTTGAACTGAAACATGTTTTACATCTCCATTTAAATTTGAAGTGGTGATGGTAGTAATGGTGATAGTAGTAGTGGTAACAGTATTGATAATAATGGTAGTGGTATAGTAGTATTACAAGTGATTAAAATGGTGGTAACGAAAGGATGTAAAATTTAGGATTTGAAAAAAAAATGTGATAATATTAGAAATTCTTTTTTTGGATGATTATTCATACGGTCAATGAATAAAATAGTTATTTTTTTATGTGACATCATATAATTAGATGCACGTGTAAAATTACTTTACATAGTACATCAAAATTAAATTTAAAACAAAAATAAAATACAAATCAAATATTATCCTTAAAAAGAAATACAATTCTCTTAATTGTAAAATATGTGTTTGAGAATAGAAATAGTTTCAGACTCCAAAAAATAGAAATATTTTAAAGATAAAATATTGGCTAAACAATGTAATCTAAAATTAACTCAATAATAGACTCCTAAACTCTATGCACTTATTCAAATTTTTTTTTTTTGGACATTATGTACTTATTGATAATGGCATGTATGTTACAAATGGACGTCCCAGGTAAAGGCTTGAGACAATAATTATGCATACTTGTTTGATAGGTAGAGACCAAATACAGTTATAATTTGTAAATGATGTTTTTTT
>NC_029794.2:128207912-128210695 GCF_000816755.2 Arachis ipaensis
CAAATAATATATACAAATAAATATATAAATAAAAAGTCTCAAGAGTCAACATTATACAATCAATATTCAATACAAACAAACATATGTAATTTTCAAAAAAAGAAAAACATCCACAGCAAAAAAACGTTATGTATCATGAGATTTTTCGTCAGGAAAACGAAAAAAAAAAATGACGGTATTGAATTACGGTTATACTTACCGTTTGGATGAAGGTATAAATTTTACCGGTAAATATTTATCGTTGGAATTTTTTCATCCGACAGTAATTATCGTTGAATTCTGCGATGGATTACTAGCTCGAAAAACTAATTGGTTACCGAAAAATTTTTTGATGGTATTGTTGGCACCAAAAAATGTTGTTTTTCGCACTATTACCATCAGATTATTCCCTCGGTAAATCTGATAGTAATGTTAATTTTTTAAAAAAATTGAAATAAATAGTCAATTTTAATTTTTATTTAATATTATTTTTTACACAATTAATGGTCAATTCATAAATAATTATTTTCTATTACTTAAAATAAATAATACAATGTTCAAATAAATTAAAAGTGAACTACATTAAATAAATACAATGAAACAATAAAACGAAACACTTATAACTAAAGATCTAGGTAGTTCTCGTCATCGTCGTCATCATCGTCGGTCTTGTGGCCTTGAAAAGGCGGCGCAGAAGGCGGTGATGTCTGTGTGCCACCAGCAGGGATGATGCCAGCGGCACACATCTGAGCCTAGTACACCTCCATTTGTATATTGTTATCTATCAATAAATTATAAATTTTTTATTTATGTCCTACATCAAAATTATATGTAAAAAATAAATATAAAATTTTAAATAATTAAGATCATATATATATATAATATCGAGTCAGCTCACGAGCTAATGAGCTGAGCTTATCCAAACTCAAGCTCGGCTCATTTAATTTATGAGCTCAATTCCAAGCTCAAGCTTGGCTCACTAGCTCACGAGCTTAGCTTATCGAGCTATTAATGAGTCGAGTTCGAACTAGCTCATGAGCTGGCTTGACTCACTTCCAGCCTACTTCTGTGAGAGGACTCTGGGGACACAGCTTCCGTCGCTGGAGGCGGTGTTGCCGTGGCAACGGGCTGCTGAGCGGTAGGAGATGGCGTCGTCGCTGTCGACGAAGGCGCGTAGTTGAGAGCAGGGACCATGATGAATGGCTGGTCTGCTAAATCTGTAACCTGTGACGTCACCGGGGTAGTCAGAGTAGAGGGAGAGAATCTAGAATTTTCGGCCGTACCGAAAGAAACCCTCCCTCTACCCGGACTACGACTACGACCACGACCAGCAGCATGATCCGTCAGACCTCTACCCGTCGTCATGTTTGCAAATAGCATACCAATTAACAGAAATTCAAAAAAATAAATCAACAATAAATTTAGCATTATATTGCTATATTCAGCAAAATATCAGTCAATGAATTCAAACAAATTCAAGTTACAAACCCAAGAATCACAATAGCATCCTAAATTACCTATGAACTAAGAGAAATCCTAATAAGAAAATTCTAAATTTTACTCTAAATAAACCTAACAGCAAAAAGTAGTTTATCTGACAAGCATTCGTTTAACATCAAGTCACAAAATTCAGCATCAATTTCACAAAATTCAGCATTATATTGTAGTGTTCAGCAGAATATCAGTTAAACAAATTCAAATTACAAACCCAATAATCACAATAGCATCCTAAATTATCTATAAACCAAGAGAAAATTCTAATAAGAAAATTCTAATTTTATTCTAAATCAACCTAACAGCAAAAAGTAATTTAACTAACAAGCATTCTCTCAACATCAAGTCACAAAATTCAGCATCAATTACACAAAATTCAAATTATAAATCCTATAATCACAATAGCATGCTTAATTATCTATGAATCAAGAGAAATCCTAATAAAAAAAATTCTAATTTTACTTTAAATCAACCTAAAAGGAAAAAGTAGTTTAACTGCATTCTTTCAACATCAATTACACAAAATTCAGTATTATATTGTAGTGTTTAGTAGAATATCAGTCAATGAATTCAAACAAATTCGAATTACAAACTCAAAAATCACAATAACATGCCTAATTACCTATGAACCAAGAGAAATCCTAATAAAAAATTATAATTTTACTCTAAATCAACCTAATAGCAAACAATAGTTTAACTAAATCAACGTTACCGTCAGATTTAGTCGCCAATAAATTCAATAGTAATGATCGCGCCAAATTTTCTATTCTTCTCTGCAAATATTAGTGGCAATTTGACCGTCGAAAAACCAAATTCGACAGTAATTTTTTAGAGTTACGAATTTATTGCGGAATTTGACAATAAATTCGCTGATAAAATCGCTGCTAACATCCAACGTTAATTCGGATGATAAATCTAATGGTACTCAACATTTTTTTTATAGTGATTTAAAAGCATAACTAAAAAATATTCGAATTCCAAACTTAATAAAAACTCATTTTTAATGAGTTTCATAATAATAAGCTTGTGTTAATAATCTACTATAATATTAATTCAAAATAATTTGTTACAATTTTAATTCTCTAACATTACTCTATATGAATATATAATGACTATTTTTTATCGTCGTATACTTTTTTTTTATAATTATATAAAGCCTGAATATTATGTTTTTAAATTTGAATTTTTCTTACATCTTTCATTTCATTTGATTAGGCTATCAGAATTTTTTTTTCTCAAATAGGAATGTAAAGACATCAAATATGAAAATTAATTTATTTTTAATACATCAATAATCTAAAATATAGCCA
>NC_029794.2:128210716-128226756 GCF_000816755.2 Arachis ipaensis
TTAATAATTTTTAATACTATTTTAAATATATATTTTTAAAATTTTCAATTCAATAAATATACAATAAGAATATTAATTTTTTTTTTAGAAATTTGTGAGTTTTAATAAAATAGTTATATTTAACATCTTGAATTACTTCTTAGTTCTTAGATAAACCCTTTATTACATAGTCACTAGTCAGTAGGTTAAAAAGTCTGATTCACACATCTAACACGGAGCCAGTGGCCAATGAAAGAAACGGTTATGCCACGTGGCGTTCAGAGAGGAGTAGGGGCAACACGATAGCATCGACCACAGTGAATCCAATACGATACGATAGTACGATCCGAATGAGTCAAGTATGGAAAAATAGAAGTGAACACGTGAGAGAAAATCGAAATTTGAGGTGAAATTGAAAAAATAAATCTATTTAAATCGAGATTTTAGTTACTACAACTCTACAAGTGAGTGATCTCGTGTTTCGATGATTTTTCAACTCTAACACTCAAAACAGTGCAACAATCACACCTTCCATAATAACAATAATGGAGTAGAGAGGACCCAACCACACTCGTGACCAAGATAAGAAAGAAAGAAACAACACTCACTCACTCGCTCTCACATTCACACTTTCAAAGGAAGAAAATCTCACTCATTCACAGGGAGAGATTGAGATTTGGGGAAATGGCATCGCCATCGCCAATGCGGCTCTCTTCTGCGACGGCGGGTTCCATGAGAACCCAGGGGCTTCTAGGGTGCAGCTCTGTGTCCGGGATCATCGGTGCGGCTTCACGATCCTCAAGGTCGAAGCTCTTGATGATGCGAAACACCGCGAAGCTCAACCTTACGATGATGAGGAACAGGAGGAGCTCCTTCACGTTGGTGAAGTGCGTGTCCAGCAGTGAGGCTCCTCAGAAGCTGCAGGAGCAGGATCCACTTTCTCACGAACATGGTCTGAAAATCATTCCTCTCTCTCTCTCTCTCTCTCCTGTATTGAGATCAAATTCATTTTTTATTACTATTTTTGTTCAATAATTAGGACATGGAAATTTTTTGGCATCGGAAAGATTCTAATTTCGACAAAGTAGCCTCTGAATGAAAAGAAAGACATCCGTGGCATCCCCAAAGATCACAATTGCTGAGGATTGTTGAAATTTTGTGATCTTTTTGCGGGCCACATTTAGTGATCTTTTGTTATTTTGCGGGGGACATGAGTCCTTACTTTCATCCAAGGGACTTTTCAGAGATATTATTCCTCACTGTTTTGCATGTTACCGAAAGTTATCTTGCGTCTTCAATGTGATCCAATTACTCGTTTCATTTTATTGTTTGTTTCAGAAACTACAACTTCTCTGGGCTCCTTCACACCAGATGCTACTTCTATCGCATCAAGTATCAAATACCATGCAGAGTTTACTCCCCTGTTTTCTCCAGAGAATTTTGAGCTTCCGCAAGCTTTCTGTGCAACTGCACAGAGTGTTCGTGATGCTCTAATAATAAACTGGAATGCTACTTATGATTACTATGAGAAACTGAATGTTAAGCAGGCTTATTACCTCTCAATGGAATTTTTACAGGTTTGTCTAGACTCTGGCGCTTTCATAAAATTTGAACATTTCTGGCATACAATATTTATTTCCACGTAACATCCTATCTTGCAGGGAAGAGCATTATTAAATGCAATTGGAAATCTAGAGCTGACAGGTTCCTATGCAGAGGCTTTGAGCAAGCTTGGGTATAAATTAGAAGATGTGGCGGGTCAGGTGGGACATTTCCTACTGTATCTGTTTGTTCATATTTATTCTAAAATGTGGCATGTATGTTCATTCCACTCACATTAGTTGTCTCTAGTTTGACTCCCATCAGAATCCTGTAAATCAATATATTTAGATAAATAAACTGAAATGGTTTCAGTGAAGTGATTATTTTACTTTAAGAATGTCATATTGAAGTTTTCCTATTGCAGGGTCAACTGATGGATTTTTATGAAGTTCGCTTTTCTATATATATCTATTTTGGCAAAATGTTATGAGCTTGGTAGTCTTTATCCTTTACTGAGCTCCTATAGGCTATAGCAATAGGAGTAATCTGATTGAAACTTTAATGTTTGATTGCACTTTATTTCTTAGAGTTGTAGTAATTCATTTTGGTTGACCAATATTAGGAGCCGGATGCTGCACTTGGAAATGGGGGTCTTGGGCGTCTTGCTTCATGTTTCTTGGACTCATTGGCAACATTGAATTATCCAGCATGGGGTTATGGATTGAGATACAAGTATGGCTTATTTAAACAGAGAATAACAAAAGATGGGCAGGAGGAAGTTGCTGAAGATTGGCTTGAGGTATGTTGATAAGTTCTCCTGGCATATATAAAATTATAATATTCACATTAGGTTTTCTTTTCTGTTAATATGTTCTTTCTTTGCTTGTCACTTTGTGTAACAGATGGGCAATCCCTGGGAGATTGTTAGAAATGATGTTTCATATCCTGTAAAGTTCTATGGTCAAATTGTTTCTGGCTCAGATGGTAAAAAGCATTGGATTGGAGGAGAAGACATACTAGCTGTTGCACATGATGTCCCAATACCGGGATATAAAACTAAAAGCACTATCAATTTGAGACTTTGGTCTACCAAAGCTGCATCTGAAGAATTTGATTTGTATGCTTTCAATGCTGGAAAGCACACTGAAGCAAATGAGGCTTTAGCCAATGCTGAAAAGGTTTGCATCATGATGATCATGTATATATATATGACACAGACACAGCACACACACAAGTGACTTATGATAATATGGTGGATTTCTAGTTGATTGATCTAATTACAATCTGAGTGGAAGTTAACAAGGATCCTTTTAATGGTTTTGACTGTTTTCTTTTAAATGCAGATATGCTACATTCTCTACCCTGGGGATGAGTCAATAGAGGGGAAGACCCTTCGTCTCAAGCAACAATATACTTTATGTTCGGCTTCTCTTCAAGACATCATTACTCGTTTTGAGAGAAGATCAGGAGCAACAGTGAACTGGGAAGAGTTTCCTGAAAAGGTTGCAGTGCAGATGAATGATACTCATCCCACCTTGTGCATCCCTGAATTGATGAGAATCTTAATAGATATAAAGGATTTAAGTTGGGAAGATGCTTGGAATATCACTCAAAGGTATCTTGTCTTTTGTTTAAATTTATTTTCCGATGGGTTTTTATGATAGAATGCTATGATGTTATTTGGTCCACATAGCCAACTTTACTTACTAGGAAAAAAGCTTTTGGTTATATTTGTTTTTGTTTTGTTGGGAGGGGGAGAGAGGGGTGGTGATCTCGTCCCATTTTAATGTGACTTGGGTTTCTTGGTTGAATGTATCTATCTGCCACTGTGATCTAGAACTGTTGCGTACACAAATCATACTGTACTTCCTGAGGCACTAGAGAAATGGAGCTTGGACCTCATGCAGAAACTGCTCCCACGCCATGTTGAGATTATCGAAATGATTGATCACGAGGTGATGTTGAAATATTTGTATAAACTCATTTATTTCAAGGTACAGCCAATTGAATTATTGCTAATACTTCTTGTTTTACAGCTAATTCGGACCATAATCACAGAGTATGGCACATCAGATTCTAAGTTACTGGAAAAAAAGTTGAAGGAAATGAGAATACTAGATAATGTTGAATTGCCTGTGGAATTTGCGGATGTACTGGTTAAGCCTGATGAGACCATTGAACCTCACGACGAGCTTGAAAATCCTGAACAAGAAGTGGAAAAGGATAATAATGAAGAGGCAAAAGAGGCAGGGGAAGAAATAATTGCTAAAGAGGATGAAAAAGAGGCGTTGCTGCAGCCAGTACCGGAACTACCCAAATTGGTTCGAATGGCAAATCTCTGTGTTGTGGGTGGTCATGCTGTGAATGGAGTTGCAGAGATACACAGTGAAATTGTGAAGGATGAAGTATTCAATTCATTTTATCAGGTAAATGCATTATTGGATGAGACCCTGTTTCTAAATCATATTTACCCTTTTGAAAGCACAAACTAGCACATAACAGTCTACACTTCATCTATTACACAAGGGTAGAAATTTTTTAATCATGCTACTGCCTCATATAATGCTAATATTTTCTGCATTTTTCCTATTAAATTGCATATGTGCTGCTTGGGAAAAAGATGTAATACATACACATTCTTAATGATATGCATGTATTGCATGCCTTTAAAAGTTCTTCCTCCTTTTTCTTAGATTTACTCCACAATAAAGAAAAGCTGTTTAGGTAACAGATCTTGATGCCATATTTCTTGCAGTTGTGGCCTGAGAAATTCCAAAACAAAACAAATGGTGTGACACCTAGGAGGTGGATCAGGTTCTGCAATCCTGCCTTAAGTAAAATAATAACCAAGTGGATAGGCACAGAGGATTGGGTCCTGAATACTGAAAAACTGGCTGAACTACGGAAGGTAGTTACATTATTTAATTGTTCTTGTCTTAATACTGAATCCTTTCTTTTCAGAAATTGAAGAGGGACTCGCGTTTGTTTAATACTTGAATCTCTATTTTCTTATCATGAATGCTGTGTTTTTGCTGCTCCATAAATGAACAAATGATCTTGAATTTCAGTCAAATAAAGAAATTAAAATCGAAATACCATGTATTTGGTTGTCTTTTGTTTGGAGCAATGGAAATGATCTTGCTCCAGCTGTTTGTTCAATCTAAGATATTTGAACTTAGTGAATTATCTGCTGAAGCGTCATTGAATGAGGAGTGCTGTTTGAATCTGAATGCCTATGGGTCTATGGAGTCCATAATTCGCTCAACTTCATTAGGATGCCTGCTAATTCTTGATCTTGAAGGAGTCAATGTGGTATATTAATTAAATTTTATGGGAACTATATGAAACTAGTAAGCGGGAATCAAGCATTGCTTTTTCCAGCAAGTGATTTTTCCATTGCCTTCAAACTGCTATTTAAAGTCTTACGCATATTATCCTCAGTAATTCTGGCTGACTACACTAGTATCATTTATCAATAGTTTGCAGACAATGAGGATCTACAAAAGCAGTGGAGGGAGGCAAAGAGGGCTAACAAGATGAAAGTTGCAGCATTAATCAGAGAACGAACAGGGTATTCTGTCAGTGCTGATGCAATGTTTGACATACAGGTAATGTGTTTCCTTTAGGTATCCTTTTGGCTCCCAATTTTGAAGTTTTAAACATGGAACGGAAGTTTACAAACATTTTTAGGTGAAGGTAAAGTAAGTAACTTGAAAAAAATTATACATAAATGCCTTAAGGAATCAAAGTTACTGTCATTTATTTTTATATACACGACATTAGTCCTATATCAAATGCACATTGATTTATGATAGATAGAGCATTGTACTATTGTTTGATGATCCATGTAATTTGTCTCAGGTAGTGCAACAAGGTTTTGTCGTCGTTGTTGTTGGATAAAAAATTAATAAAACAGGTTAGGTCAATATATAGGAATAAGTAGGCTATGTTGTATATCTTGACAGGCCATAAACCCTGGTAAATAGAGCTCTATACACCATTATTTATGTATAATTCATAACCGTCAATTTCCCCTTTTTCCTTTTAATTAGTTAAAATACAAAAGAGTTTACTGTATATGGTTGTTTAACTCTTAAATTAATTGTTTTTATTTAGGTAAAGAGAATCCATGAATATAAGCGACAACTATTGAATATTTTGGGAATTGTTTACCGCTACAAGAAGATGAAAGAAATGACTCCCAAAGAAAGGAAAGCAAATTTTGTTCCAAGGGTTTGTATATTTGGGGGAAAAGCATTTGCTACATATGTGCAAGCCAAGAGAATTGTGAAATTTATCACAGATGTTGGGGCTACAGTGAATCATGATCCTGAAATAGGAGACCTGCTTAAGGTAGACACTACTTCATTTTCCACAAGTGATTTATTTATTTCTTCTAGTTGTATTTGTTTTGTCGAAGAGTTTATAGTGATATCGCTGATGAAGGTAGATTTATTCATTAACTAGTACTAGGCTTATCATCTATATCCAGAAAGTAATATTAAAAGCAACAAACTTCTAAAACGGTGTTCCCGGATCAAGAATCAAGCAATACTTAAAAAGTTTTTGTTAATTAAGTATTTCCTTTGTCCACCGTAATTATTAAGTTTGCCATCTGATCAAATTATACTTTGGTCTTACTGCATCATTGATGCCATATTTGAATGTAATTTTGTTATTATTAGATATCTAAGGCCCTATAGGAGAAGTGTTTGAGACTTGTTTTAAAAAAGGGACCTTTGGGAGAAAGAAGAGAACTATGATGCTGCAGTAGTTAAACCAAGTTGATACTTTGTTCTTTTTCTCTTTCTTTCTAGAGAGCACTTCTAGAAATTGATGACTTTTCTTAGCCACTAAGAGTGGTCTGGTGGTGAGGGATATGGGTAGTTCGCATGGGGTATTTGGTTCAGACCATATTGCTGTTAATATAACCAAAGTTAGGTTGACAACTTTCTACTTTGGTGTTGTGAGATCATTTTTTGGAATATGAGTTTGAAATATATTGTTACTTTTTTTTTTCCGTAAATCCATTCAGGTTATTTTTGTCCCTGATTACAATGTCAGTGTTGCTGAGATGCTGATTCCAGCAAGTGAATTGTCACAACATATCAGGTGATTATATTTTACATGGTTTGTCTTATTCTTTGGTTGCATATATTGGTTGCACTGATGATTATTCTAAAGCGGTAATAGTCAAATTAGTCCCTGAAAAATGGGTCATTCTCCAAAGTCGTTCCTGAAAAATTTTATCAATCAAACTAGTTTTTCAAAGATTACAAATTAGTTATTTTTGTCCTTCCATCACTCAGTAATAGTTTCCGTCAACGATTGATGATATAGAACGTTAGCTGATAGCGTACACAACACCTAGCATATCTAATTGGACGCTGAATAAATATGTTTATGAAAATCTATTAATTTAGTCTATTTTTCTAATTATATAAACTCTAATCCTAATATAATCTAACGATATTAAATTGATAGATTTTCATAAGTATATTTGTTCAACGTCTAATTGGATATGCTAGGTGTCATATATGATGTGAGTTAACATTCCATATCATTGATCATTGACGAAAATTGTTAATGGAGTGACGGAAGGACAAAAATTATTAATTTATAATCTTTCAATGACGAATTTGAAGAACGAGCCATCCTTTAAGGACTTATTTGACTATTAACCCTTATTCTAAACTAATATATAAAAACAATTAGCAAGATATTATCGCTCGCACTAATCTTTATTCGAATTTTGTCTTGAATAGATCTAGATAGAAAACATCAATTTGTTAATAATCATATGCACATCATATGCTGCTCATAGAAATAATTGTTTTTGTGCATGGAAAATTGAGGAATGCATCTTGATAGTTTATCTTTGCTGTTCCAGGAAATAGTTAGAATTTGACAGTGACAGTAGTATTACAATTTTTAGTTTATTTCCCTGCAAAACATTTGTGTTGCTAACATAGCCAAGTAATAATTTATGTCCCTTCTAGTACTGCTGGTATGGAGGCAAGTGGAACTAGCAACATGAAATTTGCAATGAATGGCTGCATACTCATTGGAACATTAGATGGGGCCAATGTTGAAATAAGGGAAGAGGTTGGAGAAGACAACTTCTTCCTCTTTGGCGCTAAGGCTCATGAAATTGCTGGTCTTAGGAAAGAAAGAGCTGAGGGAAAGGTTTGTCATGATATCTATGATATATGCATTTTACTTTCCATGGAATATATATTTAATGCAATGTTGCTTTGGATTCGCCCGTAGCACAATTATATAGTACGGAAAGTTCCGAACTTTTTTTTCCCCCCAATTTTGAGGAAACTCAAAATCCAATGGTAATAACCCAATAAGTCTTTCAATTCAGTTCGTTCCTGATCCACGATTTGAAGAAGTTAAAAAGTTCGTCAGAAGTGGTGTTTTTGGGCCTTACAACTATGATGAATTGATGGGATCCTTAGAAGGAAATGAAGGTTTTGGCCGTGCAGATTATTTTCTTGTTGGCAAGGACTTCCCCAGCTACATAGAATGCCAAGAGAAGGTTGATAAAGCATACCAGGATCAAAAAGTAAGTATAACCTCTTCATATTCTCTTATGAATTTGCTTAACATGGTAGCTATCAAGTTGATGAGTTATTTGTGGCAGCATGCGCCAATTCCAGAATCATTATAAGCTTGCTGATCTGTGGTGATCATAACTTAACAAGAGACACATTATAACCCCCTCATTATTGGTTCTTCATGCATCAACTTGTTTTGGCTGAACATCCATATACAACAAATTAATACATTTGATCTTACCTTTGTGATTAACTTTCATAAATCATGTCCGTGCCTGCAGACTTGGACAAGAATGTCGATATTGAACACAGCAGGTTCGCACAAGTTTAGCAGTGACCGCACCATTCATGAATATGCCCGAGACATTTGGAACATTGAGCCAGTCGAATTGCCATAGACAGGTCTCGTTTAATCAATAACATGGGTTGGTGCCACGCAGTCTTGATGATCATTACTCTCTCTAAGCAACTAGTACCGAAAGAATAAACATAATAGTTTTGTATAGAGGAGTCCTTAGATCAATTTCGATATGACTGGCTGTATCTCCAGTTTGTCCAAAAATAAGTCTGCAGTTATATAATGTTATGTCTATCTGTGTGTACTGTGTTGGGTGTAGCCCCAAAAAACTTTCAAGAGAGTATAGACCGTTGTTTAATATGGAAATATTAGATGCTACCGAAAAATAAATATTACGAAAATTAGATGAATTTCAATCTACCCTCAAGAGGCCCTATCTAAAGGAGATTTACTGGCTTCTGAGTTTTCATATAAATTGGTTATTGTTCTCATCTTGTATCTCGAGGGGAGGTAGATCCTTGTTTGAGCTTTGTCACAATAAGTGTGAAGGGGGCTTTTTTTATATAATTAAATATGCATAAAACTTTATTTCCCCTATATACGCACGGCAGGAAAGTCTTACTGAAATATGCAGGCTCAAGTCTAGGCCACCGCCCGCGAAATGGGATTCCTCTCCATATCAAGTGTAGTGCCCACGGAATGGAACAAATGTGCAGCAGGTTCCAAGTCAATTGCGGCGGGCACGAAATGGTGCAGGAGCCATTATGTGGCTGTCACCCATGAAATGGGGCACATCTGTGACGGCGACCACGAGTTGGCACCAATTCAACTGCAGCGCACTTGAGTTGGAACACTTCTGGTGTACTGGCCACGAAATGGGATCGTGGTGTGCCTATATAAACGCTGCTGGATCAACCACGGAAGAAGCCATTCTGTATCCACTCTCCTCCCACTCTTCAATATTCTCTCAAGTTCACAAGCTTCTTTCTCTCTTAAAAATTTTTTGGGTATTCAGATTGAGTTGTTTTGTATATGGCTTCGGAGAACGTGTATTTAATTTTATATCCCGATGGAGAAATTTCTCATACAACAGAAGGGATTACATTCGTTTGCGATGATCCATTATGGATAATGATTCCACCACAGACATCGTTGCAAGATCTGAAGAATCTGATTCTGGTTCATACTGGAATGGTTGGGAAAAAAGAAATCACGAAGCTGACTTACAGGATGCCGGTTGCAGTGGCCAACTCGTTTGCGTATCAAAAAATGCAGATAAAATCTGATCAGCAGGTGTCGATGATGTTCTCTTATCATCGCAGCATAGGTACCATATATTCGTTAGAGCTTTGCCTGAATATTCAGGATATTGGCGGAAGCTCGTCCAGTTCCAATAATGTGGATGGTGTGAGAAATCTGGGAGCGGCTGATCTTGTACCGGGGCCGGATACAAGTAGGGCCCGTAGTCCAAGCTTCAATGCGTTTGTTGTGCGGGAACAGAATGCAAATCTTCGGGAAGCGCGCCCCTCCCCTTCAACGTTACTTGGGTTCGATAGGCATGCCGATGTTGGCATTGGTGAAACTTCTGACGAGGATGACATTGAAGAATTCATTGGTGATGAGGCAGAAGCCGTTCCGGAAACGCAACCTCTGCATGGCGACCATGTGCCTCCAACACCTGTCGAACCGGTAGGTGGACGTGTATCCTCCAGCACACCTGCACACTACATGTCCCTAAATCTTGGAGCAATGCATTCGAGTAACGCAAAGGACAGACCTAGCAGCTACGCTCTGTCAGGCGAGATGGAGCTCGAGATTGGGTTAAAGTTTCTGAACCGGGAAACAGCGATGCTGGCAGTCAAAAACTACAACATCCGTAGGAGTGCAGAGTATAAGGTCGTAGAATCAGACCAAAGGAGGTATGTATGTCGATGCAAGCAGTTCGGTGATCGATGTTGTTGGATGGTACAGGTTGCGAAGACAACGTCTTCCCGATTTTGGAAAATTCGAAAATACGAAGGGCCTCATAGTTGCCTGGCAAGTTCGATGTCTCAGGACCATGCTCAACTAGATAGCAATGTGATCTGCCAGCACATATTCCCCATGGTGCATGCTGATGCGACTATTTGTGTAAAGGTGTTGCAAGGATCGGTAGAGTCAGCGTACGGGTACAAGGTGTCTTACAAGAAGGTTTGGCACGCGAAGCAGAAGGCAATCGCAAGGATCTATGGTGATTGGGACGAGTCGTATGACCAGCTGCGCAGATACTTCAATGCGCTCCAAGCCTTCGTCCCAGGTCTTCCTTGCAATTTACTTTCGTACGGTCTTTGCTCTTAGTTGTCCATTTACTCCTTAACAACTTTGACTAAGTAAAACAATTGGTTTGCAGGGACAATTGTTGACCTCCAAACGGTTCCGTACTATATCGAAAACACCCTTGATCGTGATAGTGTCATGTTTCACCAGGTTTTCTGGTCGTTCCCTTCATGTGTTCAAGCGTTTAGGCATTGCAAGCCGCTGGTCTCAGTAGACGGAACACATCTGTACGGGAAGTACGCTGGCACCCTTCTCATGGCCATAGCACAGGATGGAAACAACAACATTCTGCCCGTCGCTTTCGCCCTCGTCGAAAGAGAGAACATAGATTCATGGTACTTCTTCCTGACCAATTTGAGGAGACATGTAGCGACTAGGCCAGGAGTTCTTCTTATCTCCGACAGGCATGCTGCAATAAAGGCCGCCTTGGAGCGTGAAGGATGTGGCTGGGAACACAATGTTTACTGTGTACGGCATATTGCTTCCAACTTCGCAACAAGTTTCAAGAGTAAGGAAGCCAAAAGACACCTAGTTAATGCCGCTTATTCGAAGACGCAAGAGCAGGCACAGTACTACCTTGACTTAATTAGCAGCGAGGATCCCATAGCATCGCCACAGATGATGGGTTGGATACGAGGGTTGGAGCCACCTAAATGGCTGCAGCACCTTGATGAGGGCCGACGATATGGTCACATGACGACCAATCTTTCCGAGTGTATCAACTCCGTCCTGAAGGGCACTAGAAATCTACCCGTCTGTGCAATTGTGAAGTCTACCTACCATCGCCTAAATGAGTTATTCGTCGTCAAGGGTCGGCAAGCACAAGCTCAGATTGCAAGCGGTCAAGTGTTCTCACAGTTCCTGCAAAAAGTCATATTAGCGAACCGTGAGGGAATTTCTCAGATGCTAGTGACGTCGTACGATAGAGCCACCACCATATTCACAGTCGACGAAATAGCTGCTGTAGGGATGCAATCTCGGTTTAGGGTTAACCTTCAGGCTCGTAGATGTGACTGTGGTTACTTCCAGGCGTTACACTACCCATGTGCTCATGCTCTAGCCGCTTGCGCGTACTCGAGACTAGAGTGGGAACAGTATGTTGACTTGGTCTACCGGGTTGAGAGCGTGTTTCGGGTCTATGAAATGGAATTCCAGCCAATGCCGGATGAGGAGAGGTGGCCCTCTTACGAAGGACCACGTGTCCGTCCCAACCCCCTCCTACGACGCACACTTGAAGGACGTCCGGTGTCTACGAGGATTCGGAATGAGATGGACGAGGTTGAGCCGGGACCCGGTAAGCGGTGTGGCCTTTGCAGGCAACCAGGACATACAAGGCAACATTGTCCCCACGCTTCTGCAACCTAGAATGCCACCATTCGTGTTTATTGTATTTTGATTTTGGCAGTTATTTCAGTTTTCTTGTACTAAAGAATCGATGTTGTTTATTCGTGTTTTGTTGACTAAGGTTCGGTTTTAGTGCGTTGTTAATGTAAACAAACTAATATCATATTAAAAGAAAGTGCGATCGTTAATAAAAACACATGATGGACGAACACTACGAGTACATCAAGAACACTAAACGGTAAAACATACAACAACGAGCGAAAACAAGATAACTAAACGGTAAAACATATAGCAGATAACAGCTAAAAGAACGCTAATGGTGCTTGTGCCCCAGTCTGCCGCCTGTGCCACACGGAGGAGATCGAGTGTCCCGGCGGGGACGAGCATGATGTCCCTCGTCCTCGTCCAGGCTAACATCAGCCCCAGTGTAAGAAAGTCGTCGGCCTTGCATCTGCATAGGGTCGTAGGGTCGGAGTGCAGAGCCAGCTGTGTCCCCGATGGAGGTAGATCTCCTCCCCGCAGGCGCAGGCTGCGTGTCAGTGTCGGATCAGGGCAGGGCGAGTGCAATATCTGTTGGTGTATGCGGGGATGCTTGCTGAGGGATGAAATGGTCCAAACCGTCGAAAAACGAAGAGAAGTTTGTCCACCCAACTCTGTCCATAGAATCAATTAAGTCATGTGTACCTCCCTGTGATGAACCGCCAACTTCGTAGCTACTTTGATATGGCATAAAATGCTGAATGGAAGATGGCTGGGTAGGCTCCGCTTGAACAAAAGGTTGCAGGTAGTAGTAGTCCCCAGGAACTAGAGGAGGCTGTGATGGAGCATGGTAACCCATGTCTGGCTCAACACCGAGCCGGTCTTCCTCCGGTAAATCTTGCCTATCCTCCCCAGGGTCAGCATGTTCTTCAACTCAAGCCTCTGCCGCCTATTTCCATGCTTGGATCCGTAGGGTCTACCATGAAAACATTGACGAGCGTGCCATGAGGAGTAAGGACACGTGTCGGCTGCAACATAAGGTAGCAAGAAATACAACAGTTCAAATTACTCTATTAAAATTTTTAAAAATGGAAAATATTATGTCTAATAATCGCTAACAACAACAATCAGCTTAATGACGTAAACTAACCTTATGGAATAAATGTGCCGCTATATGATGTTCGTCCAACCGGTTCAAGTTCTCCTCTGCATTAACCCCTCCCCCACTCATATTAAAAAAAAAATTTTTCCCAGCACTGCCCTCCCAACCACCACCTCCTACCTTTTACCACTTACACAAATTTTTTTTACCCTATGAGCTCTTCAACCGTGCATGGGGTCCCCTCCCTCACAACCCTTTTATAATAGTCCTGGCTCCCTTCCCAAGTGTCTCCTGCCTCCCAACATGACCAATGCATGTGCAGTTGCTACATTGACCTCCTTTTCGTGGGCGCCAGTGACGAGGTCCTCCAATTCGTTGGCGCCGCCAGCAGCTTGGGCCAATTCGCATGCGCTGGCCCTGAGGTGCACCACCTCGTGTGCGCTGTCAGTGAGGTTGCTCCATTTCGTGCATGGCAGCAACGAAATGAAGAAAGCTGCTTTCCTGCACCATTTCGTTGGCGTCGGCCCTGAAGTGATGGCAAACTCCATTTCTTGGTTGTCGGGCACGAATTGGGCATGCGTATTTTAAGATTAGTTTCAATCGATGCGTATTTGGGGAATAAAAGCTTCTCATATATTTAATTAGATAAAAAAGCCGTGTGAAAGGCTTGTAAAGAGATTTTGGCACTCAGATTAAGATGTGTGGATGATTACAAAAACTTATTTTTGTATTTAAGACACTCTTTAGTTTTAAAAAGTCTTGGTGAAATAATAAAAAAGAATGTGTTAAAAATTAAAATTTATTAGATATCGTGTCATTTTTTCTTTCTTGATGTGAATACTAAACACCAATATACCTACAAAAGAAAAATCTTACCAACAATGGAAAACAAAGAAATAAAAACCAAGAAAAAAAAATAAGTTTTACTAGAAACTTGAAGCTAGCATAGGCCATTCTAAATTCTCAACCAATATGATAGTAACAGAAAAACAATTTAATAAAAAAGAAAATAGTTTCCTTGAAAATTTATAACAGCCATGTAATAATGAATATTTGGAGCACAAAGAACGGCAAAACATAGACCCTCCTCCTACATTCCCTGAATTTATACTCAACATCTATATTAAAGAAAAAAGTGTCCAAAAGATCAAAACAAAACAAAACTTGTAAAAATTAACAGCAATAATTGAATCAAACTTGTGCAGTGATCTGTTACTTTTAGGCCACAGCAGGCATGTCTTTGAGCCATGGATCCAGTGGCTTACCAATTGAGTACACAATGAATCCAATCTCACGAAGCTTATCCATATCCACAATGTTCCTTCCATCAAACACAAATGCTGGTTTCCTCATATTGTCATATATCTTCTGATAATCAAGATTCTTGAACTCATCCCACTCGGTTAGAATGCAAACACCATCTGCATCCTTTGTTGCCTCATACGCATCCCAAACCACACTCACCTTCTTCTCGGTTGTTGGGCTAGTTGGCTGCAGGTGGATAGGATGGTCCCAATCAAACTTGTTCATCCACAGATCCCTTTGGATTTGGTCCTCGGTCACCTGTGGATCGTATATGCTCAGTCGGGCCTTATCGCCAAGTAGCCCCTTGCACACATCAATGGCCGGTGTCTCCCTAGTGTCTCCAGTGTCTTTCTTGAATGCAAATCCCAGAATGGCAATCTTCTTGTTTGCAACCGTGTTAAACATAGACGAAACCACACGGTTCACAAACCGGCTTTTCTGGTAATCATTGATCTTGATGACTTGTTTCCAGTACTCTGCCACCTCCGGAAGGCCATTGCACTCGCAGATGTAAACAAGGTTCAAGATATCTTTCTGGAAGCAGGATCCACCAAATCCAACACTAGCATTGAGGAACTTAGGTCCAATCCTTGTGTCTGTACCAACGGCAAAGGACACCTGTTTAACATTTGCACCGGTAGCCTCGCAGAGGGCCGACATGGCGTTAACTGATGAAATCCTTTGGGCCAAGAAAGCATTGGCAGCAAGCTTAGAGAGTTCTGCAGACCACAGGTTTGTGGTTAGGATCCTCTCCTCAGGAACCCAATGAGCATAAACTTCCTTCAATGTTTGAATGGCCTTCTGGCCTCCTGGGGTCTCCCTGCCTCCAATGAGAACTCGGTCCGGGTTGAAAAGATCTTGGATTGCAGTTCCCTCGGCAAGGAATTCCGGGTTTGAGAGAATCTGGAAGTTGATACCCTTGGCATTGTGAGTCAGAATTTTTTCTATGGCCTCAGCAGTTTTGACAGGGACAGTAGATTTCTCAACCACAATCTTGTCTGACTTAGAGACGTCGGCGATCATACGAGCTGCACTCTCCCAATATGTCAAATCTGCTGCTTTGCCGGCTCCAAGACCGCGAGTCTTAGTTGGGGTGTTGACAGAGACAAATACTATGTCAGCCTCAAATACATGTTTCTCTACATCAGTGCTGAAGAAGAGGTTCTTGCCACGACATTGCTTTACCACACTGTCAAGGCCTGGCTCATATATTGGAAGCTGATCGCTGTTCCAGGCTGCAATGCGGGATTTAGAGATATCGACAACAGCCACCTCAATTGACGGGCACTTAAGTGCAATCACTGCCATTGTAGGACCCCCAACATATCCAGCCCCAATGCAGCAAATCTTCACCATTCTTACTTTCTGTATGGATCAGTAAAAGTACAGCAAAAGCCAATTCAATATCTTTTGTATCAAACTATCAATCATATGTTTTCTAGTACTAGCACAGCATAATTAGGGGATCGAGTAACAATTTTGAATTGTATTCCTCCTGGAGAACAAGGAGGCAAGACACAATTGCTTAGCTTCTGTCTTTATAATCCCAAACAATGTTATTTGCCCACATAAAACGTTGGTGTCCATTTAAACACCAATTCTACTACCATTA
>NC_029794.2:128226762-128242542 GCF_000816755.2 Arachis ipaensis
TTCTCCATCCTTGGATCTAAATAGTGTCTAAGTGGACGATAATTTTGGTGTCTTTCAACGGTAGATTTCAGACAATGATATCAATGATTCTGATTCTCTCTTCAGATTTAGAGGATTTTGTAAGCGTAAAGAACTAAATGTTACTAATTTCCTGCGGATCGAAACTCTATTTAAGGATTTGTCACTGGCCAATGAATTGCTGCATACAAAAGGCGGGATTCAAACTCCTAACAGCTGCTTAGGCGGATGAGTGATATAACCACTCGACCAACCCAATACGTATGTTGATGTTTTACAACCAAATTTGGTCCTTGTGGATCATTATATATCGAAACAAAAAATTGACAAAGTGACATGAGATTGATGAAACAGGAATTAATTTATTTTCTTCTAATCACATAGGAAGAATCCAAAAAGAAACGCTTTATACGAATCAAGATCTAATGCATGCAAATCTTAACAAATTATTGTCATGAGTTAGATCCAGCGCTAAGTATAGAAATAAAAATGCTTGTGATTTGTAATGTATCCTTACTGTTGCAATAGATCCACATGCAAAGGAGCTTCAAACCAAACTCACGAAATCATTGAATTCAGCATATATTTGAACAACTTAACATACAAGAAAGACATAATGACTAAAGATCTATGAACTTTTACACTAATCAGAACAAAATCCACCAAATTAACAAGAGTTAACTACACCCATCACAAAAAAAAAACCAAAAGTTCCAAATTCATATTGATTCAACTCTTCACAAGAATGATACTATAGTGAGAAAGATTAAAACTTTGACAAAAATCTTACTAAGAATCAGCAAATAAGGAAATGGGGTGTCAAGCGTTTACCTCCTTTGACAAAGTAAGGAACGAAGTGTAAGAGAAAGAGTGAGAAATGGAGAAAACGAAGAGCAGCTTATGTGGCAGAAGTGTTAGGACAAAAGTTCTATTAATATAACCCAAAGAAAATGCAGGTTTTGTGGCTCTTATTACCAAAAAGGACAACCTTTCTTTGTGAAAGACTGAAAGCGATGCGTTTGGTGTAGAGGGGCTTTCTGCTGGAGTAGAAGCAAGGGCAAAACGGGAAACTAAGTGAAATTAAATTACAAATTTGCCCATGAACTCAATATTCATTTTGAAAAGATAAAATAAAATTTCTGACGCCTGACATCCTCGAACATTTTCAGGGATCTGCCACAAAAGGAGCCACATTGTTCATTAACCAATCAACATCATCACCAATTAAAAATCATTCTTGAAATTATTATACTAATATGATTTATTGATTTTAATCTGGCTTTAGGTCTTAAATCTTGATCAAAATTGTATGATTCTCTACCGGGTTTCATTAAAGTGGTGGTGCAGGCTTCAACACTAAGAATGGACTTTGCTTGAAAACTAAGAAGAAAAACATGATGAGTGCATTTGAAGCTTATGAGCCTATGAGAAAAGAAACATAAAAATCTTGAATTGTTCCAAGGCTTTAATTTGATGGCCTAATAAAGTGTCTACAATTTAGAGAGCTCCTTTTCTTCACGAAAGTTAGTAAGCCATATTTCATAAAACGATATTAATCCTAAAAAATCATCTGTTTTTAAATTGAGCTCCAATTTTTTAAACTGAATTTATTTTTTAAAAGTTTTAAGTTAATTTCGTTGTTTTTGTTACTATGACATCAGAGTTTGCTAATATGGTACCTTAAGAAACACCATAACATATTATACTTAATAGTTATAATTAGTTATTAATACAATAAAATTCTAATGTCTTAAGGTATTTTTTTAATTAAGTTTTAATTTATGCTAATTTCATAAAATTATCATGTAAATAGTTAATTAAGATTTCAAGGTGTATGTTGTAGCGTCACTTAACGTGCCACGTTAATAAACTTTGAGATTATTAACAAAGAAAGTGACAAAAAATCAATGTGATTAACTTAAAATTTTTGAAAGACGAATTTGATTAAAAAAATTTTAAAAATCAATTTAAAAAATGAATAATCTTTTAAAATAGAGCAACAAAAAGATAAATATAATTAATTTATAATCTTTATTTAATTGATAAAATCTTTCATAAATAAATTTGGAGAATAATTTTTATAAATTAATTTGACCATTAAACCTATAAATAATATCTATGTATTTGTACATAATAATTTATCTAAGAGTAGTACTAGGTAGTCAAAAAATAGTGTATAATGTATATATAGCACAAAATAAATGCCAATCTCATAATAAGTGAGTGGAGTACACCTGCTTATCAATAACATACTTATCACTCAACCTTCTTTTCCATGCATGTAGTAATTAATTTCATTCTTAAAATTCATTTCAGTTTCTTCTAAATCAAATCTCTAATATCTCTCTAAAATTCATTTCAGTTTCTTCTAAATCAAATTCCTAACCTCTCTCGTCTATATTTGTAAGACTCCAGATTTTGAAAATTAAATAATAAATTATTTATGATTTGTTTTATTTATTGGAAAGCATATTTTCAGAAATTTTTGTGTTAATTGAATACTTTTAATTATTGATTTAAAACTTTAGTGATTTAAAAACAATGAGAATTTTATATGCGCTAATTTAAATAATTAGATTTTAAACTTTATTTTATAATTTTAAAAAAAATTAATTTGATTATCTCTAATTATTAAATTAAAGTCTTTATTTAAAAAATAAATTGTAAATTAATAATTAAATAATATTTTCATAATTATTATTATTTAATTAAATTTAATTTTAAATTATTATTTTATTACCTTAATTTTATTAAAAATATGTATACTAGTCCTAACTCTTTTTCTCAATTAAAACTCTAATTCTAAATTCCTAATCAAAAACCCTAATTTCCCTTTCCCCAAACCCAGCAGCATACACACACGTACCCCCAACTTGTTAACTCCTCAGTGAGCCACGCCATCCTCTCCTCACCATTCACTCACTCTCACTGGCTCTTGCCTCACCCATCACCCTCTTTCAGTCCTAAGTCCTAACGCACAGCAACAGAAATCAAAAGAAAGAAAGAAAAGAGAGAGAGATCCGAGAATGAGGCTGCGACGGGGAAGAGAGAAGAGAGGAGGGGAAGCTGCTGTCAAGCCGTCGCGTCCAGCTCGCCGTTGCGCCGCCAGCACACCACGTCACCGTCGGGAGTAGAACCGCGAGAGAGGAACGCGAGCCCCTGGCTGAGGAGAGGAGTCCGACACCGTCGCCGAAGCTTTGTCATTGACACTGAGCTTCCGCCGCTGTCGTGCCTTGAACGCCGTGTGGTGGATGCCGGCGCTGCTGTCTGGATCATTGCGGTCAGAGCTGCCGCTGAAGGAAGGCCGTTCAGTCACCCTCATCAAGTTGCATGTGGCTGTTAGAGCTCCTTGTCTCTGCTCTAATCGTCGGAAGTCACCGACGAAGTTGTGGTCGCCCCATTCCACTATTCTTTTTTCATGGTTGTTGAAAACCTTGAGATATTGATGTATTAGGGTTGTGTAAATGCCACTGCAAATTGTTCGATGATATTGCTATTGTGGAGAGTTGTTGGCGAGGCTAATGCCGCTGCTGTTGCTAATCCGGTTTGAGGCTGTTGCTACTGCTGCGAGTTAGAACGAAGTTGGAGTCACGCCTAACCTTGTGGGTTTCGACTAACTGAGGTAGGGGATTTGTTTTAAAAATAAATGTTTTAAGTTATGAATGCCAATAAATATAATGAGTAACTGCAAATGGTTTATGGTTGTTTTGTGTGAATAATTGTTGGAATTGAGTTGAATCATGGTTGTAGTTGGTGATTGGTTTAATGATTTAATGTAGTAATTATTTACGATGTTGTGTATTTTGAAGTTATACTTACTGCTAGTACTTGTTGATGTTGGTTTTGTGTATGGAATGTTGTTATGGCTGTTGGAAATTGATTTGATGAATCAGAACTTGAGATACGTTGTTATAGATGAGATGCTGAAGAATGGATGCTGTGATAATATGGTTACGTTGCACCTATGATATGAAATTGTGATATATTGAATTAAGAGTTCTTCGGCAACTTTGGTTAGTCAAAAGAAAGTTAGAAATGTGGTTTTAGATGAATCCTAGGCTTGAATATAGGATTTGGTATGAGGTTGTTGGAAATACTTTGTGCAGAATTTCTGCAGAAATCTACATAATTGGCAGCAGAACGAATGACTTTTTGGGAGCAGTCCAGACCTAATTTTTAGATGAAACTATTTTTCTGTAAAATTTTAGTGTGTCTTGAATATTCCATAAAAATTTCAGGGAATTTGGCCAAGTGGTTTGGAAGATATGATTTTTTGAAGTTTAGTGGTTGCTGCAGATTTTTCTGGTTTTCTGGTTCTGCAGTACCAACTTCCAAACGCTATAACTTTTAATTTAAACAGAATTTTGAGTTGATTTCAAAAAGATTTTAAAGATCTATCAGTCTATTTTAAGCGAGTACAAGTTTCATGTTCATATCTGTTTTGTAGACTTAGATAAGTCACTTGGAAGGTCGGTTGTTTGCTGGAAACTCTGAACTGGTTTATGAAAACAGGGCTCCACTTCCAATTGATAATTAATTAATCAAATGAAGTGATATGAACCTGAAACTTGTGGATTCTGAAACTTAGGGATGTTGACTGTAATCTCACCAAAATTTATAAGCAACGGATTAGAATTGAAATTATTATGGAATTTATAAAAAACATTGCTGCTGTCTGTTTTCCGAATTTTTGTAAATGCAACGGCAGAATTTTAAAGCTTGCATAAAATTCAGTAAAACCTAACTTAAATTAAAGATTAAGATCTCTAGAGTTACCTTACCAACATGGTTTTATATTAGACAAACTTAGGAAATGAAAAGGAATGTAAGTTACCCTTAAGAAAGGTTAAAGTTAAAGACAATGATATTGAGAGATATAGTGAAGAAAGAAAAATGAGGAACAAGGAATGAAATAAGAGTTGAGAATTATATTGAATGGGCCTTTGTGCCAAACTGCTAATGCGAAAGTGCCCGCCTAACAGATAGCCTAAGGTTGCTAATGCGGGAATGTTCGCCCAACTGATAGCACTGTTTCTTACTGTGATGCACATTATGATGAGGCCTAACTGACACGTGTAACCGTGATGTCAAGGTGTCTGACACACAGTAAAGGAACCATATTCGGGGTTCACTCCGAGTAACGTCGGGTTGCGGGTAGACAAACAACGCATGAGCTCATGGCCTGCGCTAGGAACAGGCATGCATCATATTGTTTGCACATTTGCATTTGATTGTGTTTGCTTTTCTTGTTTCTTTATGATTCTGCTGTTTGTCTTCTTGCAATTTGTTTGTGTGTTGATCTGTTTCTTGTGCTATTAGTTGGTGTATTGAGGTGACTGAGAATTGAGATTTGTTTTTAGTTCGAAAAGTTAAAAAGAAAGGGGTAATTGATTATATGAAGTAAGAGTAAAAAGTATATCTAAAGGTTTAACAAAATAATTTTATTAAGTAAAGTTAATTATTTGCATGTTAATCATTACTTTTACGGTATTCCCACTCCCTACTGAGAACGTGCGGTTTGTTCTCACTCCAAAATCTTCCACCCTTTCAGTGACACAGGTTCGGGGACTCGGTGTGAAGCTGCGGGCGATTATGAGTTTTATTTAAGTTTGTGTTGAGTTGTTTTCATAGAATTCCCTCGCCTTTGTTATTTAAGATTTTATTTTATACAGAGGGATAGGAATTGTATCTGAGTTTCTTTTGAATTCTTTTGTATAATATTTATCCTTATTAATAATTAAGTGATTATTATGACCTGTATGTTCTTTGATGAATGATTTTGATTAATGAGAAACAATATTTTCTGGCATTTTTTTAAAAATTGAAACGCGGTATCGAACTAAAGGCTCAATATTAAATAGTAAATAAGAAAAACAGGTTAGTAACGCCTTGCTTTTTTTTACGATCATGACGTGCTAAAAATTAGAGTATTACATTTATATCAATTGAAATGCAATTTTTGTCTAGTAGATTAATATCCAAAAACTATCAAATTAACCAGAGTGAAAGATCAAGACTTTTCTCCCCATTTCATTCGAACAACAAGCCGACAAGAAGAAAAAATGAAAAGACGCCTTCGTCTTGTCTCCGACTCCTGTAGGTATGTTATCTAGTTTCATGTTTCGATTAATTGGCCTATTGGGGTTCCATTATCAGTTGTTGCATGTGGCTGGATTCGATGTTAACGATAAAAATTTTGGTCTTTATCTCACGTTGATGGATTTGGGAAAAGGGAAAAACTTGCAAAGATGGCGTTTTGGGGGTGGAGATGAAGGGAAGGCATCAAACAAGGGTTTTTTTTTTTTCGTTTTTATAAGCAGCCATGATTTTTTTGGGTGTTACGGTTCCCTGATTTTTTATCTGTTCAATCGTGGTTTGATTTGCTATTTTGCGTGCTTGGTGTTGTGCTTTCTTTCAAGTTATTAATAATGTGACAAATGTAAAGTAGCAATTTCGTTCAAGTTGCCTCCATACTTCGAAAAAGCCGAGCATCGTATAGCTTTGTCTCCGACCTCTATAGGTATGTTATCTAGTTTCATGTTTCGATTAATTGGCATATTGGGGCTCCATCAGTTGTTGCATGTGTCTGGATTCGATGTTAACGATGAAAATTTTGGTCTTTATCCCACGTTGATGGGTTTGGAAAAAGGAGAAAGCTTGCAAAGATGGCGTTTTGGGGATGGAGATGAAGGAAAGGCATAGAAAAAGGTTTTTTTTTTTTTTTTATAAGCAGCCATGATTTTTCTGGGGTGTTACGGTTTTCCTAATTTTTTATCTGTTCAACTGTGGTTTGATTTGCTATTTTGCGTGCTTAGTGTTGTGCTTTCTTTCAAGTTATTAATAATGTGACAAATGTAAAGTAGCCATTTTGTTCAAGTTGCCTCCATACTTCGAAGGTTTCCACTGAAAAAGTCGCGTTTGTGTCTCTAGATGATAAAGTTGAGGCGAAAGAGCAGAGCAAGAACGAAATCGCTTTCATTCTAATTGCTCCAGGTACCTTTCCTTTTTTTTTTCTCTGTCAATTCTACTATGAGACAGAAAAAAATATGAATAAAGTTTTTTTTTTATGTCTGTCACCTAGATGATGTAGTTTTTAAGATAATAATAGTTAACTATAGTGAGAGTACATAAGAAGGACTTAAAGGTTAGTGGCAAAGTATTTTTTTTTCAGATTTCTATTTTTATTCATGTTAAAAAAAATCCTTCTAAATTCGGATGTAATATAGATGTTATGCCTTGATATTTTTTTAGTGTGAATTGCTTTGTCTATATAAAAGGTTGCGTTTGAATTTTGCATAGATTAATACACATTCATACATAATTGGTGTCTGCTAAGAACTGAACATACATACATATATGACTATTTAAATAATGGTATATAAGTAAACAAATTAATTCACTCAATTTTGATTAGTTACTTTAGTGAAATGATTATGAGAATGATGAATACATAGTAAATAATCATAATTTTTGTATTGAACTAACCTAATTAATGTGGTTATCACAACAATCACAGTAGGAATAGAGAATGGGATATGAGGGAGGATCATAATTTCATATGCAATCTCTTGATATCATACTTTTGTTCAAATTTATTTGCAAGCAAAGTTGTTAGTTCAAGTATCGAATTTAAAATTTTCTAGAAATTAGCAGTAAACTCTCAAAAAGTTGGACATGTAAATGGTATTTTAGAGGACTATTGTGATAGTTTAATGGTAGAGCAAGATATGTTACCATCATAGATGTTATAATAAGCAAAGTTGTTAGCATAACTATGCTATCGATAAACATGTTGGTATGTTATGATTAATTTAAGTGTGTTATTTAAGTATGTATAGCAGTTGCTCGTGAAAAGGTGTTCAAAAAACAAGATGTAGGCATGGCTTGTACCAAAAGCAAAAAAGACACATAAGAATAACACTTTCGAAAGAGGATCGCAAAAAAAAAACTGGTGGACCAAAAAAGGTACATTGAATGGTTAGCGGTGAATTAACTATAAACTCGGGTTGTTGTGTTTTAATAGTAAATGTTAAAATTGTCATTCTCCTTCGTTGTCACTTTATGCTTATTATGAATGTCTGTGTAGAAAATACTGGTATCTTTGTGCTCGCCATGTTGTGTGGCTTCAGTTATGAAGAAATTAGGTTCAGACACGGGCAGAGAGAAAATAATAGAGGTGGAGAATATGGAATTTGGCTTGCTGCAATATGTGCATAAATGGGTTATCAACCAAGATATGATGGTGGCATTAGCATCATCATATAGTCGGGATGAAAAGTATTTGATTGTCGGAACAAGAAAAATCTCCATATCAGTTCAATCCATTGCGCGGTATTTTGGACTACCGAACGTTGGCAAGAAATCTCCCAAATAAAATAGGGAGAAAAGAAAAAAATTATCCACAATAATCTTGTTGAGTAGATGTTTTCGGTAAAATTGGCTAATAAAGATTTGAACTGCATCGACTCATTTTGTGTTTGGCAGGGAATAGTTTCAAAATTCCAGAAACACCAGCAGAGCACTGACTTTTTAACAGCTTCACAGGAAAGACACAAGCAGATTTGAAAAGGGATGTTATCACATGCTCGATGCAGTCCGATGACGATAGAATCAATTTTCAGAGACAGTTCAACATGTTGATAGCAGAGTGTTTGTTCTTTCTCTCGCTGAAAGCTACCGTTTCAAGCATACATATATGGGCTGCCATTGATGTATCGAACCCAAGAAAGATATATTGGGCGAAGTTCATTTATGATTTTCTAATTGAAGGAGTTCTGAGGTTTCAGGATGTAAGGAAGAAGACAGTGGATGGATGCATGTTTGCATTACTGGTGAGCTGTATATCTCTAACATTTGATTTGTTGTTTGTTATTCTGTAGTATACCTTGTTTATAGCAATTATTATAACTTTTAGATTATATATCTCCATGCTAACAAGAATAGAGATTTAGGAAGATATAATGGGAGAGAATCGTGGATCAGAGACTGGTCGCTTGCTGATCTGAAGAAGATGGATGAAGAGAAAAGCACATCTCACTCGGTGAGGCATATGATAGATATATAATCTTTTAATAGTGATAAGTGTGAATGATATGTTAATCGAATCACTTTTATTAAGCTCTAATGAAAATAAAACTTATACTTTGCCCACTGTAGGGGCTTCTAAATTTAATTAGGAAGATTTCTACGATACCGAAAAAGCACAATCGTGTATTAAAGAGAGGATGCATTAGGAAAAAAAGAAAGTCTAACAGAAAGACTCGTAAAAAAGCTCCCACGGTAGATGAAACTGAGACCGACATATCGGCTGGTCATGCATCACCTGCTAAATTTGATGAACATCCTTAAAAAAAAGGCAATTCAATTATTTTTTAGTTATAGTATAAAATTTTGTTGCTCTAACCTGCGTCTTTTTAATAGTATTCTAATATAAATATTTTTTAGTTTTTGTGTCTTTTTAATCGTATATAAAGTTTTACCATGTATATAGTAATTAATTATTTATCCAATTTTAGAAGTGTGATATTGATGTTGTAACTTGTAGATCCATCTTTAAAAAACTGTTGGAGCTACTTATGTTGAGCATGGCAATAGACCTTAGACATTTAATACATCTTTTTGTGTTTTAGCATTCACTTCATAAAATAATTTTGAAAACTATGTGTTCTCTCCCTTATATACATAGCTAAAAACCCTTTACTAAGCTGTTTTGGTTTTAATGTGCAACATGGATGACAGTTTGGATGTTATATCTTTCGAATCAGTTAACATCGATAAGGCCACACGAATAACATCAAGTGTCAGCATACATAACATCCAAAATAATAAGACAAAAATTAGCTATTCAAAATACTATTTAAAGTAACTAGTATTGGCATTACTTAGATCTTTATTTAATTAGAATAACGCTCACCAAACTGTCATCCATGTTGCACATTAAAACCAAAGCAGCTTAGTAAAGAGTTTTTAGCTATGCATATAAGAAAGATGACACATAGTTTTCAAAATTATTATTTTATGAAGTGAATGCTAAAACACAAAAAGATGTATTTAAATGTGTAAGGTCTATTGCCATACTCAACATAAGTAGCTCCAACAGTTTTTTAAAGATGGATCTACAAGTTACAGCATCAATATCACACTTCTAAAATTAGATAAATAATTAATTACTCTATACATGGTAAAACTTTATATACAATTAAAAAGACACAAAAACTAAAAAATATTTATACTAAAATACTATTAAAAAGACGCAGGTTAGAGTAATAAAATTTTATACTATAACTGAAAAATCATTGAATTGTCTTTTTTTGGAAGGATGTTCATCAAATTTAACAGGTGATGCATGACCAGCCGGTATGTCGGTCTCAGTTTCATCTACCGTGGGAACTTCTTTACGAGTCTTTCTATTAGACTTTCTTTTTTTCCTAATGTATCCTCTCTTTGATACACAGTTGTGATTTTTCGGTATCCCAGACATCTTTCCAATTAAATTTAGAAGCTCCTACAGTGGACAAAGTATAAGTTTTATTTTGATTAGAGCTTAATAGAATTGATCTGATTAACATATCTTTCACACTTATCACTATTAAAAGATTATATATCTAGCATATGTCTCACCGAGTGAGATGCGCTTTCCTCTTCATCCATCTTCTTCAAATCAGCAAGCGACCAGTCTTTGGTCCACGGTTCTCTCCCATTATATCTTCCTAAATCTCCATTCTTGTTAGCATGGAGATATATAATTTGAAAGTTATAGTAATTGCTCTAAACAAGGTATACTATAGAATAACAAACAACAAATCAAAGATCAGGGATATACAGCTCACCAGTAATGCGAACATACATCCATCCACTGTCTTGTTTCCTACATCCTGAAACCTCAGAACTCCCTCAATTAGAAAATCATAAATGCACCTCACCCAATATATCTTCCTTGGGTTCAATACATCAATGGCAGCCCGTATATGTATGTCTGAAACGGTGGCCTTCGGCGAGGAAAAGAACAAACACTTCGCTATCAACATGTTGAACTGTCTCCGGAAGTTGATTCTATCGTCATCAGACTACATCGAGCATGTGATAACATCCCTTTTCAAATCTGCTTGTGTCTTTCCTGTGAAGCTGTTAAAAAGTCAGTGCTCTGCTGGTGTTTCTGGAATTTTGAAACTATTCCCTGCCAAACACAAAATGAGTCGATGCAGTTCAAATCTTTATTAGCTAATTTTACCGAAAACATCTACTCAACAAGATTATTGTGGATAATTTTTTTCTTTTCTCCCTATTTTATTTGGGAGATTGCTTGTCATGGTTTGGTAGTCCAAAACACCGCGCAATGGATTGAACCGATATGGGAATTTTTCTTGTTCCGACGATCAAAGACTTTTCATCCCGACAATATGATGATGCTAATGCCACCATCATATCTTGGTTGACAGCCCATAAATGCACATATTGCAACCAGCGAAATCCCATGTTCTCCACCTCCATTATTTTCTCTCTGCCCGCGTTTGAACCTAATTGCTTCATAACTGAAGCCACACAACATGGCGAGCACCTAGATACCAGTGTTTTCTACACAAACATTCATAAAATCAGCACAAAGTGACAACGAAGGAGAATGTCAGTTTTAACATTTACTATTAAAACACAACAACCCGAATTTATAGTTAATTCACCGGTAACCATTCAACGTACCATTTGTTGGTCCACCATTTTTTTTTTGCGATCCTCTTTCGGGAGTGTTATTCTTATGTGTCTCTTTTTTGCTCCTGGTACGAGACATGCCTACTTCTTGTTTTTTGAACACCTGTTCACGAGCAACTGCTATATATACTTAAATAACCCACTTAAAAATCAATCATAACATACCAACATGTTTATCAATAGCATAGTTACGCTAACAAATTTGCTTAGTATAACATCTATGATTGAAATATATCTTGCTGTATCATTAAACTATTACAATAGCTCCCAAAATACCATTTATATGTCCAACTTTTTGAGAGTTTACTGGTAATCTCTAGAAAATTTTGAATTCGATACCCTGAACTAACAACTTTACTTGCAAATAACTTTGAACAAAAGTATGATATAAGAGATTGCATATGAAATTATGATGCTCCCTCATATTCTATTCTCTATTCTTACCGTGGTTGTTGTAATAACGACACTAATTAGGTTAGTTCAATACAAAAATTATGATTATTTACTATGTATCCATCATTCTCATAATTATTTCACTAAAGTAACTAATCAAAATTGAGTGAATTAATTTGTTTACCTATATACCATTATTTAAATAGTCATATATGTATGTATGTTCAGTTCTTATCCTACACCAATTATGTAGGAATGTGTACTAATTAATGCAAAATTTCAACGCAACCTTTTATAAAGATAAAACAATTCACACTGAAAAAATATCAAGGCATAACATCTATATTGCATCCGTATCAAAAAGGATTTTTTTTTTTAACATGAATAAAAACAGAAACCTAAAAAAAATACTTTGCCACTAACCTTTAAGTCCTCCTTATGTACTCCCACTATAGTTAACTATCATTATCAGTCAACTATTAAAAAATACATAATCTAGGTGACAGACATGAAAAAAATACTTTATTCAGATTTTTTTTTCTATCTCAGAGTAAAATTGACAAAGAGAAAAAAAAGGAAAGGTACCTGAAGCAACTAGAATGAAAGCGATTTCATTCTTGCTTTGCTCCTTCGCCTCAACTTTATCATCTAGAGACACAAACGCGGGCTTTTCCAACGGAGACCTTTGAAGTATGGAGGCAACTTGAACGAAATGGCTATTTTACATTTGTCACATTATTAATAACTTGAAAAAAGCACAACACCAAGCACGCAAAATAGCAAATTAAACCACGGTTGAACAGATAAAAAAATCAGGAGAACCGTAACACCCCAGAAAAATCATGGCTCTTACAAAAACGAAAAAAAAAAAACCCTTTTTCTATGCCTTCCCTTCATCTCCACCCTCAAAACGCCAAGCTTTTTCCTGTTTCCAAACCCATCAACGTGAGATAAAAACCAAAACTTTCGTCTTAACATCAAATCCAGCCACATGCAACAATTGATAATGGAGTCCTAATATACCAATTAATCGAAACATGAAACTAGATAACATATCTATAGGAGTCGGAGATAAGACTATACGATGTTTGGCTTTTCCAGTAGAGACCTTCGAAGTATGGAGGCAACTTGAATGAAATGGCTACTTTACATTTGTCACATTATTAATAACTTGAAAGAAAGCACAACACCAAGCACACAAAATAGCAAATCAAACTACGGTTTTGAACAGATAAAAAATCAGGGAACTATAACACCCTTTGTTTGATGCCTTCCCTTCATCTCCACTCCAAAACGCCATCTTTGCAAACTTTTCCTTTTTCCCAAACCCATCAACGTGAGATAAAGACCAAAACTTTCATCGTTAACATCGAATCCAGCACATGCAACAATTGATAATGGAGCATCAATATGCCAATTAATCAAAACATGAAACTAGATAACATACCTATAAGAGTCGGAGACAAGGCTATGCGATGCTCCGATGACGAAGCTGCTGGGTTTCCTCCTCTCGTTTTTCTCGGTTTTGGGCTTATGTTTCGAATGAAATGGGGAGAAAAGTTTTGATCTTTCACTCGAGTTAATTTGATAGTATTTTTGGATGTTAATCTACTAGACAAAAATTATATTTTAATTGATATAAATGTAGATGAGAGAGGTTAGGGATTTGATTTAGAAAAAACGGAAATGAATTTTGGAAATGAAATTAATTACTACAAGTATGGAGAAAAAGGTTGAGTGATAAGTATGTTATTGATAAGCAGGTGTACTCCACTCGTTTATCATGAGATTGATATTTATTCTGTGCTATATCTACATTATATACTATTTTTTTGTTACCTAGCACTACTCATATGTATGGACTTTTAAATTCATATCTTATTACGATTAATATAACAAAAAATTATTCGACAAAAAGATGATAAAATTTAGAATTTAATTAAAGTTTGCCTTTAAGGATATGGATATCAATAAATTAAAGAAAAATACAGGAAAATAGTGATAATGATGAACAATATGAATAATAAATTAAAAAAAAATAAAATTTAAATTAAAATCAAATTATTAATTAATTATTTAGTTTTAAATTTTAAAATTTGAAAAATTAAAACTTCACACCATGTATGATTATTCCTAATCTCACCATAACCTTTAATACACATCCAAAATTCGTTGTCATTGTTCTCAGGTCCTCACCTCGCGCCGCTACACCCCCGCCGGTATTTCCACGCCACCCAATCTCCTGCCGACGCTGCCAAAGTATCTCCTCATCCCGCTTGCGTTTGTAACAACATCAGATCACTCCACAGCAGTCCGGTACATCCTCCTTCTTGCTGGTCCCGCTGTCGACCATGCAGACCCCACCGCAGTTCCCTTAGATCAAAATGATGTGGCCGGACCCAGCCATTTGGTGGAAGGTACGCTACCTCCCTTATTCTGGCTACCAAGAGCTTATAATAATCATCACGTATTCACGTGTTTGCTCCTTTCAATTATTATTTTTCAAATAATCAGGTTGGTACATTCAAATGAGGTTCTGGAAAGTGGCAACAGTGGTTTTGAAACTTACACTAAAGAACTACGTAAATTGCAGGCGCATACGTAACCACATTTTTATACGTGCATCATCTTCACATGTCAATTGATGGAGTCCAATTTGGTAGAATAGTTGTTGCGGTGCCATTGTCGGCTACTGCCGCACAAGAGATGCCATCGCGTGTTTTCTATGCTCCACTGCCGTTGTCTCGATCTGTTGTTATCCTTTTTTCATTGTCGTGGTTTTCTTCTATGTAGATGATTATTTTCATTCTTAAATGGATGTTCATTTAATTTGGATTGGATTTAAATAGTTACAATAAAATTTACTGGATATTCATTTTATTAAGTATGTGGATGGTTGGGGAACAATGACACTCATGACCACAGGAGGCAAGAATGATGGCCGGTGAGGGTGCGTTTGACGCCGGATGATTGATGAAGGTGGGCTGACTGACGGTTTGAGAAGAAAAGGAGTGTTTAGGTGAAATGGTTTGGTAAATTAGGATTTTGAATGGTTAATTTTTTTTTTTAATAACTGAGTGAATTTTTTTATTTAAGTAATTTGGAGAGTGTTTTTTATTTTTTACTTGTATTATGCCAAATTTATAAGCTATTATTTACATTGTTTAGATTTTTCATTGTCTCTTTAGTAAAATTGATAAATTAAGTTGGGTTGATAAAGTAGCTAATTTACTTGTTTGTTTAAGAAAATATGAAGGTTTAAATTTTATTAGCTAACAAAAGTTAAAGTAAATCTAACTTCTTTAATCAATTCCCATAAACAATCTATATAATATTTACTTTACAAATTTACTTTACAAATTATTATAATATATTATAAAATCCTAATTATTAATTTAATTAAGGGTTTTTTACCTAGCAAACAGTTTAATTAAAAGCTTATTAAAAGAGTTAGTTTAATCAGAGATTTTCTAAACTTTAATTAGCACAGTCAGTGGCAATTGGATAACTGTTTTCCAACTTGTGCTAGTTAAAATTTAAAAAATCCTTAATTAAACTAATTTTTTAATAAGCTTCTGTTAAAATTGCTTGTTCTGAATAGAAATCCTCATTAAATTAATAAATTTTAAAAATAATATAATTTATACAACTATTATCATTATA
>NC_029794.2:128242567-128244228 GCF_000816755.2 Arachis ipaensis
ATATATCATATATCTAACAAATACCCTTAACAAGATTCTAAATAAAAAATTAAAGACTTTTAGATAAATTGATCGTTCTCAAACTTTTTCTTAAATTCACAATCTAGAAACTAAACTAAAATACCACCTAACGTCTAAAAAATGAACAATTATTGAACTTTCAATGAACAGAATTATTATTGCTATACCTATGACTATGAATTCCAGACCTACAAATTGTTTTACTCAAATTTTTGTTCTATTGTTAACAACAAATAAATCAACAATTTTCGAGTTTTGTTTCACAATCTTAATTTAAGGAGCGGAAACGACTCTTTTTGTGGATATCTCAAAGTCTCAATTGTAGTTTCAAAAGTAAAATTAAAGATGAAAAGAAAACATGCAAGGTGTCGGTGACAAAATAAATTACAGAAATTGAAACAAACAGAAAATTAAAAAGAAGATGAAAGAAGAAACATGAACGTAAAAAAGAAAAGAAGACGTAAAAGTAGAGGAATTTTATTAATAAAAACTGGAAAAAAGCAAAGTACTGTTTGAGTTCAGAGGAATTACTTAAGATTCCCAATTTTACTCTGTGATGCCAAGGGGTTGAGAGCGTTTTTGGGTTTCTAAGTGTTTTCTAAGAAGAACTGAACTGATTACAACGTGTTCCTAAAGCTCTATTTATAGACTAGCCAAATCTCAATGGGCAGTTACTCTTTGTACACCACTTGCAGAAAATTTGAATTTCTTGTAGCTGTTCCCGCATTTCTTGCTTGCTGTTAATTTCAAAATTTAAATAAATAACCAACTATCAAATGATCTAATTTCATTTAAAATAGATATAAATATTATATATAGGAACATTACCAAATAACTAATTATTTCTTTTTATAATTTTCTTATAAAAATTATATTTTGTCTAACATAATGCCCCCAAGATTTCTCACTTGAAGATATGCAATGATTGAAAGTGAGAAAACTTAGTTGTTTATAGACATTTTTCTTATTTTTGATATTGAAAGTCAATTGACATTTTAGACACATCCGTTCGACAGATTAAATGCCTACTAGTGATAGACTTAACCGAATTTCTAAGTCTATAAAATTTTTTACATTAATAGTTGAACTGTCAATGGGGTCTATTCTTTTGTATGAAATTTTTAAGTGTGTCAAATGATATCTGTTCTAATTTTGGCACATTAAATGTGTATCAATTGACCTTTGTTTTGACCTTTAATATTTCAATTAAGAGTTTTTTGACTCACACTTTCATTGTTTTAATTGACACAATTTTCCTAATTTCAGAAGTAACAAAATCTTAACTTCGTGAAGTCGTTTCTTTCATATGTTAAACTCCAGGCGTCAATTAAATTTGATAAAATTTCTAATCCTATAAAATCTCCACACTAACATCTAATAGTTTTGACTCCAAGCGCTAAGAGACTCAACAGAATTTCTAAGTCAATTAGGCTTTTGTATTTATGAAGTACATACCCAAATGTCAATGAGAGATTATTTTTGTCTAAGATTTTAAACTTGACGCATTTTTTTTCTTTAAATAAAACCATTCATATCTATTTTACACATCTCAATACTTTTAAGATTAAATGCCTTGGTGTCAACTGTCAGTGACTTGACTCCAAGATTATACATCTTGAATTCCACATGCATAGTAACAT
>NC_029794.2:128244267-128246145 GCF_000816755.2 Arachis ipaensis
AGCAGGAACTTCTTCCACTCCTCCGTCTTCGTTCCAGAAAATCAACTTTTGATGTAGAGTGGATGGAATAGCACCCATTCTGTGAATCCAATCACGTCCCAAAAGCAAGCTAAAACCAGCTTTAGAAGGAACAACAACAAATAGAGTTGGCCTATTGACAGAACCAACCTCAATTGACAGCAGAACCACACCTCTAACAGAAGAAGTCCTTCCATTAAAATCTGTTACCCCAATGCTACTTTTAATCAGCTCTTTTTCAGTCTTTCCAAGTCTTCCCATCATTCTTTCAGGCATGAGATTGACAGCAGCTCCCCCGTCAACTAAAATCTTATTAATTATCCTTCCATCAACACGAGCCTTGATATGCAATGGACGCAAATGCTCCTTGTCATTTTCAGTAGGTTTCTCAAACAATCCTCCACCACATATATTGTCATCTAATAACAAGCATTCACTTCCAGGAAAGACATCATAACAATCATCTTCTAATGAATCTACTTCCTGGACTTGACTATACTCCTCAGGCAGTATTGACACCACAGCTATAGGTTGCTTAACACCAAATATTGCTTCTAAGCTGTCATTAAAATCAGTGTCAAAATTATCAGTAATTAAATCTTCATCCTTTTCTCCCTTGTTTTCACCATTACCCTCTTCCCAACAAGATTCTTCTTGACGTTTTTATTGCACTTAGGGTGATTAGAAGAATTGCCTGTTTCTACAGACTTGGCCATGGTTGGCAAAGGAGGAAAATCTACCCCGTGTCCCTTGTATGGATCCAAAGGAACATACTCAGGTATATTCTCTTTCTGCTCAAAAGTTGTAAAAGGAGAATATTTTAGAATATTTTGACAATTTAACCAAGGAGAATAATTAGGAACCTGCTGCATGTTAGGATTATAACAAGAATAAATTGGCTTTGAGGGAACAGGCACATTTTTTGAAATATATATACTACCTCCGTCTTGTGCATGATTCATGTTCCATAACTGAGACTCATAATACCTAGGCTTAAAAGGTCTAGGCTTCACCCATTTGTTTTTTCCTCTTGCAAAAGCAGTAGGTTGATTCTGCACATTTCTCACATTCTGGACCCATTTATTGTTTGAAATTTTGGCGGGAGAAACTCTTGTCTTTTGAGAAAATCCATCAGGTCTTCCATCAATCATGACCACAGTCTTCATCTTCTGGTTGACGGGTTGTACTCCAGTGTTGTTGACGCACTTGTTCAAAGGAATTTGACTGCCCAACTTTTGTTTTCTCTCGGCTATCTTCCGCTTTAGCTCGTTAGTTTTATTTTCTTTTTCAGCAATCTTCTTTCTCAACTCAGCCTTTTCTTTCTCTTCAACTTTGTACTTTTCAAACTCTTTTGCAGCTTCCTTGTCAAAAACAGCGTTGCACTTTGGGCACATGGCGATGGTGCTGTCAGATTCTTTAATTCTCAACAAAAAATCTAACAGGTCTTCACCAGGACGAGGATAAATTGGCTTCTTGTCTTGCTCAAAGATCCTCAGGTCTTTATTTTCATCTTTAGCACTAACCATTGTGGCATCAACTTCTACTATATTGACTGACAAGTTGAATGGCTCAACATAATTTGAGTCAGCAGCAAATGGTTCAGTGTCCACCTTCATAGTAGTTTTATCCTCAAACTTCAATCTTCCCTCCTCAATTGCTTTTTGTATCAAGTCCCTGAAACGGACGCAATTATTAGTGGTGTGCGAAAATACCTGATGAAACTTACAAAATTTCTTATTCTTTATTTCATCAGCTGTAGGCATCTTTTTTCCTTCAGGTAAAATAAGCTACTTATCTTTTAATAAAACCTCAAATATTTGATCTACCTTAGAAATATCAAAAGAATAAGTCTTATTTTCA
>NC_029794.2:128253948-128259249 GCF_000816755.2 Arachis ipaensis
GCGACAAAAACTGTTCCTTCGACGTTTTCTCAAACTTTTCATGTTTCAACTTCTCTTTCTTTTCCGACTCAACTCTTTCTTCTAACGACTTTTTCTTTTATTTTGATTGCTCGATTTCGCCTTCTATCGGCTCTCTTTTGTTTTCAACCCGTCAGTTTAAGGAAACTTGTTCACGCAGTTGTTGTGACCTCATGTTGGGCAGTTGGTCTTCTACTTCTGACACCAGTACTAACTACCTTCTGGACTACCTAAAAGAGTTTTCTGTTCTCAAAGAGGGCGGTTTTAAAGTTTGTTATTTACCCAGGTCTTACACTCTTTACACGTCTTAGTTGGATGACGAAAACGTTCTCCTTTTTTGTTTACCCACTTCGGATCTGGAAAATTCGGATCCATAATACTCAGAGTCAATACCTTGTACTTAGTACGTGTTCTGCCTCCATCATATATATAAAGTTTTTTACACGGACAAGGGAGTTTCGGTTAAATAAGAACAATATTAGGATTGTACGTCGTCCAATTGCACTTTGGGCACATGGCGATGGTGCTGTCAGATTCTTTAATTCTCAACAAAAAATCTAACAGGTCTTCACCAGGACGAGGATAAATTGGCTTCTTGTCTTGCTCAAAGATCCTCAGGTCTTTATTTTCATCTTTAGCACTAACCATTGTGGCATCAACTTCTACTATATTGACTGACAAGTTGAATGGCTCAACATAATTTGAGTCAGCAGCAAATGGTTCAGTGTCCACCTTCATAGTAGTTTTATCCTCAAACTTCAATCTTCCCTCCTCAATTGCTTTTTGTATCAAGTCCCTGAAACGGACGCAATTATTAGTGGTGTGCGAAAATACCTGATGAAACTTACAAAATTTCTTATTCTTTATTTCATCAGCTGTAGGCATCTTTTTTCCTTCAGGTAAAATAAGCTACTTATCTTTTAATAAAACCTCAAATATTTGATCTACCTTAGAAATATCAAAAGAATAAGTCTTATTTTCAACTTTAGAATAAGAAGAAATTTTTTCTTTTCCTTTAACAGGCTTCAAAGATTTGTATACATATAGAGGACCCCCACGTAATTCGGCAATATAAATCTCTTTCTTATCTGAATCACTACTATCAGAAAAACAATCAACATATGCAACATTTTTCGAACTCTTTTTGAAATTTTCTTTTTCTTTCTTAATTTGTTCTATTTGTCTTACTCTTTCAGCTAACTGGGAAAGATCTAAAGTATGTTGATTGACAAGTTTCTTCCTAACTCTAAATTCTAACCCATTAGTAGCCATTTTGACAACTTCAGATTTTGGAATCGGAGTAAAATATTTATTTCTCATGTTTCTAAACCGTGCCAAATAGGTGTCAATGGATTCTCCCTCTGCACGTTTAACAGAGAATAAATCTGTAAGACTAACTTATAATTCACCTCGAAAAAATTGATCATGAAAATTTCTTTCTAACTGTGCCCAAGAATGAATAGAACTTGGTCTTAAATTGGAGAACCATATAAATGCATTTTTTGTTAAAGAAGAAGAAAAATATCTCATCTTAAGATATTCATTAGAAGCTGCTTCCCCAATTTCAACAGTATATCGAGCAATATGCTCTACTGTAGACTCATTTTCTTCTCCAGAAAATTTTGTAAGGGATTTTGGAATTTTCCAACCCCTTGGGAGCTCTGCTTGTTGGACACATTCAGGAAAAGCAGACACAAAATATGGCCTATTTAAGCAACCAACATTAAATTCCAAACAGTTTAAAACTTGTTCAACATTTCTTGCTAGATTATAATGCCCCCTAAGTTGTTTTGCCTAAGTCTTTCTAACATATCATCAGCATTTTGACCATGTCTAGGCATATGAACATCATAATTAGGAATTGCTCCACCATTTTGATTGACATTATCAAATCTTAAACCCTAGTTATCATTTTCTTCTAAATTTATCATAGTAGCAATCCTATTAACTTGCCTATTTAATTGTTCAATTCTAGTGTTTATGTTTTCTAAAAGAGGATTTAAAATTGTCACCATTTGATGAGTTAACATGTTTACTAGATCATGGTGACTTTCATCCATCTGTTGCCTAATATTTGCTAAAGATCCCACAGTTTGACTAGGTTGATTAACAGGCATTGCTCTTAACATGTCAGAAAATATAGGTCTGAAATTTTCTACCCTAGTGACAGTGGATGTAGTAGAATTAGATGCACTGTTATTTCCTGTATTAATAGAATGTGAAAAATTTTGCTGTGATACGTGTGAACCTGACGCCCCAGAAACAGGTACATTTGACATGCCATATGGATTTTGATAAATAGGATTTTGAAAAGTTAAGTAGAGAGGCACAGGCAATCCTTGTGTCACCATGGAGGGGACATACCCCGGTGGCAAGCCATATGGCGGCCACCCCACGGTATTTATGTGAGTTGCATTTAACCCTATATGGGCATGGCCAACGCCATCATGCCTCACTGACATCAAGGTAGGATCTGCATTTGAAATCACAGGAGAATTTTCGGATTCATTTCCTCTAATCTCATCACTAGAAGTAGAAGAAGATGCTGCAGAACTTATACTGATTTTCTTGGCTCTGGACGCACGAACTTACCACTGCGCAACCACATGCAAATTAAAAAAACTCTTGATTTTTCTTTTGACAAACTACAATCTATTGACAAAGTCCTACCAGGCGTGCCAATTTGTTTTACTCAAATTTTTGTTTTATTGTTAACAACAAATAAATCAATAATTTTCGAGTTTTGTTTCACAATCTTAATTTAAGGAGCGGAAACGACTCCTTTTGTGGATGTCTCAAAGTCTCAATTGTAGTTTCGAAAGTAAAATTAAAGATGAAAAGAAAACATGCAAGGTGCCGGTGACAAAATAAATTACAGAAATTAAAACAAACAGAAAATTAAAAAGAAGATGAGAGAAGAAACATGAACGTAAAAAAGAAAAGAAGACGTAAAAGTAGAAGAATTTTATTAATAAAAACTGGAAAAAAGCAAAGTACAAGTGTTTGAGTTCAGAGGAATTACTTAAGATTCCCAATTTTACTCTATGATGCCAAGGGGTTGAGAGCGTTTTTGGGTTTCTAAGTGTTTTCCAAGAAGAACTGAACTGATTACAACATGTTCCTAAAGCTCTATTTATAGACTAGCCTAATCTCAATGGGCAGTTACTCTTTATACACCACTTGCAAGAAATTTGAATTTCTTATAGCTGTTCCCGCACTTCTTGCTTGCTGTTAATTTCAAAATTTAAATAAATAATCAATTATCAAATGATATAATTTAATTTAAAATAGATATAAATATTATATATAGGAACATTACTAAATAACTAATTATTTCTTTTTATAATTTTCTTATAAAAATTATATTTCGTCTAACACAAATATCAACGTGAAAATTCTTCACAAGTGAGCTACTTGGTTATGAACTTATGATGATATGCAATTCAACGGAGTTGGAAAATGAATATTTGACACAATATATTTCACTTACAACATTATTGAAATAATCTATAATTGAATCTTAAATGAGATTGAGCTTCATAATTATCAATGATTAAGACAATAATTATGTTTAAAAAAATATGATAACATTTTTTAGTCTACAAAGAATAATATTACATATTTAAATTTTTTTTGCTAATTAAGTTCAATTAAATTGGTCTAACATAACAAAAATTAATTATAACTAACATTATTTCAAGTTTTATTGTTTAATTTGATTGGATTTGGTTCACAAAAAATTTAGATGGGTAGTATTAGTAGTTTGAAAAATGTTGTAATTTATTTTGGGAAATAGAGGTATCCTATAGTTGAATATCTACTATAAATACGAGGATTTATTTTTTAAAATACTTTTTTAAAAAAAAGAAAAATTATTCTTTTTAAAAGTTGAATTAAGACCATTTATTTAAGAAAAAACTTATTATTTTAATAGCAGTTAATCAATAATATTTAAAAGTGTATATTAAAAATATATTATTAATTATTAATTTAAACAAATTGAATTAATAGCTAAAAGTGTTGGTGAAAATTATTAAACACATTACTATCTATTAATCAGCTAGTTGGATTATAAAGAGCTTGTGTTTTTAGTTTCCATGTCAATAAAAAAAAATATGTGTTTTTGGTTAATGTGCGAAAGAAATTTTAAAATTGTCTGCAGCTCGTTTACAAAGAATTTTAGTTCTATCATTACGCATTAATCTTGCCCTAATATAATTTAAAATTATCCACAACTAGTAAACATGTAATTATGTTTCCTAATATTTTATTTATGTTTCAAAATTATTCCTCATTGAATTATCCGTTTATTTTTTTAGATATGAGTAAAATTATGGGATAATATTCGGTTATTGGATTGTGTAGTCCTCACAATTTTAAAAAAATACCATCTAATTTAATAACTGAATATTAAATTTTTTTTTAATAAAAAAAATAGCCTAAATTATCATCATCATTCATCAATAGGTAGAAGTAACGCATACAAATAGAATTGAAACATCTTTTAATGTTGAGATTAAATTAATAAATTAAACATTAAAAGATATTTTTTTTAAATGTTAATAATTTCAAACATATTTTATTCTACATATAATTTTATTGATGTGAATTTGATAATTAAAAATTGTTAAATAACAATTTTATTTATCTAATTGTTTTCGCCTATTAATTTCACATATAATTGTATTTGAGTATGGTAAAAATTCAGGACTTTACGTGAAATTGATACCTGAGAGTCGTTAAATGAAAATTTAGTTAAATCTGTCAAATCATTTGACGGTTCTCAGGCTGCATTTGTTTCTAAGAACATGATAGGATAAGACACTAAGAACAAGACAGGATAAGACATTAATGGACAAAAATACAAAATTTTGTATTCTTGTATTCTGTTTGGTGATAAACTAGAACAAATTATGAAAATTTTATTTATTCTAATTTTTTTCATTCAAAAATTTGAGATGAAAAATATAATAATAAAAAATATAATTATAAAAAATTAATAAAAATAATGAAAGAAAAAATAAAAAATAAGTTATGTCCCTTGTTAGTGTCTCTGTGTCCTTCCTATCAGGATGGACACAAAATACACTAATTCAGTGTCTCTGGACACATTGTCTCTGTCCATGTTTTCTCTGTCAAACACGATTTTGTGTCTCACTATCTCTGTCTCAGTGTCTTGTCTTTGTAGACAAACGCAACATCAAGTATCAATTTCACGTAAAGTGGACTGCACTTGAGTTTCCATATTTGAGTATTCATTTTTCCCTTTTTTTTTTTTTTTTT
>NC_029794.2:128259422-128280151 GCF_000816755.2 Arachis ipaensis
TGTAAAAACAGACTTTCAAATAAAAAAATATAAAAAAAATGATAACCATCACCGTCAACGAATCAGAAGACCCACGAAAAGTAGCCGTTACAAAATTAACAAATACAAGCGAGCCAAAAAAAATGCTCCTATTCTCCCTCAAACACTTCATTTCATTTCTTCACTCTAAAATCTCACTCTCACTGTGATTCGAATTCAATTCTTCACTCTCAGAACCCTAACCCTAACACTCTCAACACTCACTATTTTTTAATCTAATGGAAGAGGCAGCAACAAAAGTAGTTGCAACGCCAACCAAAACCACCACATTAATGCAACTCAAATTGCAAAATTCTGAGAATCAAAACCCTAATCTTCCTTCGAAATCGTCCAAATCTCCGAAGCCAAAAGCAGCACCCGCTGTTGTTGTTCGATCTCCTCAGAACCGAATCAGACAGCGTAAGTTCCTCGTGGCGAAGAGAAACAACAACAGCAAAACGGTGTCGTCTTGCAAGTGCAGAGAAGAGAAAGGCGATGATGGCGCCAAATGCCTCTGCGTTGCCTATGAGAATCTCAGGGCTTCTCAGGAAGAGTTCTTGAAAAATCGCCAACAGGAATTGAAGAAGGATTGCGAAGATGAAGAAGAAGAGCTTATTGAAGCAAGCCTCAAAATCCAGGACCTTCGAATCCAGGACAACGAGGAAGAGGTGGAGAAGAATGAAATCGACGAATTGGAATTGGAGGGAAGCTCTAATGTGAAGAGAAGGAGGGACAAGTTGCTGGAAGAAGCGAGAAATAGTGTCCCCGAAACCGGGTTCGGGAAAGTGATGCATTTGGTGAATGCCTTCGAGAAGATTCTATCTATGCCAAAATCAAGGAAGAAGGATCAGAATGAGGAAGAGGAAAAATTCGAAGAGGAGAACGAGAAGAGGGAACACAACGACGAAAATGGACACGGAGAGGGTAATAACGGTCATACAAATAGTTGCAAGGTTAAGAGCAAGGTGATGAAATGGGCATTGCCTGGTTTGCAATTTGAGCAACCTTCTTTCAAAGCACCTGAACTTGAGGTTACTGGTTCTTGTTCTGGTTCTGGTTCTTCCTTGATTTGCGCTTCTGATTTGGTTTTGACATCGGAGAACCTTGGATTGGACTCAAGGATCTCGGTTTCTTCTTCCTGGGATAGTAGCCATGGAAGGTTCGATTTTGATTTTTTATTTGCTTTCGTCCATCGTGTTTTGTTTGCTGACATTTGTTGATTGTTCATTGTTGCAGTGTGTCTAGTAGGACTTCAGCTACTGGGGGTAGAAGGAGTAGGAGAAATGTAAGATTTACTTTACATTATGTTAAAATTTACATTTAAGCACTAACGAAATGATGATTATCAAAAACTTGTTCATGATTCACCTAATTGGATTTTATGGTATGGTAATTTTTCCTTTTTCATTCCTTTCTTCAGAGCTTGGATTCGAGTGGTGCTTATGGAGGAAGGAGGTGGAAGAAGAAGCAGCCGCCAAAAGTCACTAACCAAAAACCATTCAAGCTAAGAACAGAAGTAAGTATTGATTGAAGTGTGAAAGAATTAAAACTTTTTTAAAAAAATAAAAATAAACTGCTTTAAAGTTTAGAAACTAATAAATTGTTTTGATAATGCAATTGCTAATGCAGCAAAGGGGGGAATTGAAAAAGGAAGAATTTATGAAGAAGGTGCAGGAGATAATGACGGAAGAACAGAAGATGAGGATTCCTATAGCACAGGGCCTTCCATGGACAACAGATGAACCAGAGGTAAGTTCAGTTTTTGTTATGAAATTCTTGTGGTGTTAATGCAGCACCACCAATTATATGCTACCTTTGATATGATGAGCTTCTTAGTAATAGCATTCCTTTGGTCCTTCTGTTGCAGTGCTTGGTAAAACCTCCTGTTAAAGAGAGCACCAAGCCTATTGATCTTAAGCTTCACAGTGATGTCCGAGCAGTGGATCGAGCTGAATTTGATCAACAGGTGCATTTTCATTTTTATCTATTTCTATATTGTGCCGTTACTGCTATTATTGTTAATATTATTAGGATTTTGTTGATAAGTGTCATTACACATGTAACAAGCCATTTATTGAATACAAAACTTTGAAATAGGGGCAAGACTCTTACTGTTGTTGTTGTTGTTATTGCACATCATAGTACTACTTGTCTTCATGTCAAATGTAGAACAAATATGACTGAATTTGAATGTTCAATTATGTAGGTAGCAGAAAAGATGAGCTTGATAGAACAACTCAAATTGGAAAGAGAAAGACAGCAGAAGGTACAGTATTGAGATTTTTTCACCCAAACATGATCATGGGATATTTTGATAGAAGTATGAAATTTTGGTCCCAACCATTGAATTGGGCCCCAAAATGCTGATGCCTTTTACGTTACTTCATTATAGTTGGAAGAAGAAGAAGAAATCAGAAGGTTGAGGAAGGAACTCATTCCGAAAGCACAACCAATGCCTTATTTTGACAGACCCTTTATACCAAGGAGGTTTGATCTAGTTCTCTAGCTTCATAATTAATGGCTTCATTGGAAGACAGACATTACCTTATAGGGTTCCTTTAACAGTTTTTTTTTTATTTTATTTTATTTTATTCACGTTATTTTTACTTCCTTTGCTTTCTTTAAATAATATATGTATAATTTTCTCTTTTTCGGTGCAAGGTCTACGAAGCATCCAACAATACCAAGAGAACCCAAGTTTCACATACCACAACATAAGAAGATAAAGTGCTTGTCATGGAATGACTTGAAAATTTATTGATGCGAAATGAACATATCCGTTCATTTTTGTGCCTCCGTTAGTGCAATGATCTTTGTACTGTGATTAAAAAGAGTGAGATAGGGGTGTGCAAATTGACTTGGACAAATAGGCATATTCTTTTCATCCAAATGAAATGAATTTATTTTTTAAATTTAGTGTTGTGTAATTACTTTGATTATCTACGCAAGATATTAATTCAACTGTTCAAAACAAAAGCAGTGATAAAATTAATTGGTAGCCAATGAGTTATAGCTCAAATGGCATAGTCTTCCCATACTCAATTAAGAGATTGCGGGTTCAAATCTCTTATCTTTGGTAAAAAAAAGATAAAATTAATTGGTAAAAACACTTGATGAGAGTAGTACAATACTTGTTTTCAATGGTTTTTTTTTTTTCCTCTCAATGGCATGTTCTACTTACTTGCGTATAAACAAAAGAAAAAACTGATTTTTTTTGTTGACGTTTGGATAGCTGGTGGCCTGTGCCGGAAGGTGTTGCTCCCTATCCTCGGAGGTCTTGATTGTTTTTTATGATTTCCTCGTTGGACAAAAATATTTACTAATTTAGTAAAACCACACTACAACTCAAAAGCCTTCTCTTCCACTCTCTCTAAAATTCACACACACTCTAGAAACATCACAAATGGGCTCAAATAGCAAGCACCTCCCACTCCCGCCACAAATCACCATTTGTAGGAATCGGTGTAGCCGTGTAGGCATATCAGATAAATCTTATTCTATTATGTTATACAACCAAATCAAATTCAAATCAACTCGATGCTTTTTGGTAAGCAAATTTGAGCAACTTGAGCATATTTGCTCCTAAATGGTATCAAGTTTATTCGATTTAATAATCCCATATTAATCAACTTGGATTGGTCGAGTGATCAGATCACTCATCCGCTTAAGCAACGTGTCGGGGGTTCAAATCTCGCCTTGTGTATGCAGCAATCCATTGACCAGCAACAAATCTTTAAATGAAGCTCCGATCCACGACGGATTAGTTCTTAGCCTGTCCGGCTAGAGAAAACCGTGGGCAACCAGGAAAGATAAAAAACTCGAGTATAAACACCTCATATGCAATGTTGAACTCCCATTTCCATACTGTCCAGCTTTTCCAATTTATTGGTGTTTGTTTTCTTTGGGATTAGGCCCCTTTGTATTACCCAAAAAAGCCTTATTGCTACATAAGTACATATCAATCTACGTACCCTCCACACCTTAAGACTCTCTCCTTAAGAATATATAAGAAAACCCATTGACAATATTTTTTTTTTTGTATCGTTGGAACTAAATCCTTGAATATCTATCAAAAGTAAACGCCTAATCTGTGGTTGCGGAGTTTACCTTTCAATAGGTAAAAAATTGGCCAAGAAACACCTAGTGGTCATAGTGGTCATCGTTACCCATTAAGCATTAATGCATTATAGCTGGAGTATAGAATTGATTTGGGCTTTGGCCCCGTTTACCAAAAAATATAAAAGAAAGGCAATAATCTCTCAGAATGGCTCGCGCAATGCGCATTGCTACATGTTAGTAATTAACAAAAAACTTATTTTACCAAAAAAAAGAAAAAAACAAAAAACTCGTAAATGGTTGTGAATTTGTGATTAATGATTATGTCAATGCTGTACTATTTGGGGCACAATGTGCTTTAATTATATTTTATCAAAAAATAAATAAGCAATATTAGGCTAGTTTGCAAGAGGGCAAGTATCAATCAAAACTGGTCCGATATCCTTCAAAATGACTAGAAAATAAAGTATTAATTTAAATCAAAACCTTAGCGATCAAAATTCCAAACTAAAAAACAATAAATATAAAGAAAAACAAATATGAAAATCTAAGAAAATTGGCCTGTTCAATACTTAATTTTGCGTTGATGCCATCTACTATTCAGCAAACTTAAACCCTAGATGATATGATATGCAAAGCATCATCAATTCTCACTAAGACACCACTCAAGGGGCAACAACAATGCGACCAGCAACTTGATCGAGATCCCGTCGGCCATTGGAAGTGATTCTTCTACCACTGCAATGCAAAAAACACAAATAAGTCAAACTATCTTTACAAGAACCAATGATGAATACAATAGCATTGATCTGTTTTCGGCATATAACATTTCAACAAAACTTACCCTTTTAACTCCTGCTCAATAATGCCCATCTTTTGCAATTGTTTCAGAATGTGTCTGGCAATACTGCCGCTACTCCGGCAGAAATGTGGGGGGCGGCTTCCATTTCTCTTACTTCCACCATAGATCCTCTTAAACGCACCAACACCAAGACCACCTCTCAAGTAGATCTTTCTTGCCATGGAGGCTGTAACCAAGGTTGATCTCCATCAGTCTAACAGTAAATATTTACATTTAACAACAGAATAAATTATGTGACACTGCGAGCATTCACGCTCAATTATAAGGAATCTCCACTTTGTTAAACGAGTAAACTCACCAGATCTAACATAATACCAGTCAGGATCATAAGGAGCCAGTTCCTTAAACTTTGCAGTCTTCACAATATCTGTCCACTCAGGCAGCTCCATCTGTTAAACAATCACACACAAAGAACGCAACAATTAAATAAACACCTACAACTTCATTTAACAAAACAAGCAGAAAGGCATCGATAGGCATTAACCAAAGTGCCACAGCAAGCACAAACACAATACACATACGAAAATATCAAAAGAGCAAAAGAAAAGGTATTCACCGAGACTAGAGTGTAAATTGATTAAATTCCAAGCCAATCACGTAAAATTGCAAACTTTAACCTACCAATAATCTAATATAGAATTATTTGAATTACATCAAAATTCACACCAAACCAATCAGCCTTACAATTACAATCGAATTACAAACAACAAAAAAGGCAAAATAAACATGAAAAGCTACCATCCTCCTCAATATAAAAGCCATTTATTACCACACTAATTAAACTGCTACTCGATCAATATATGACATAGAGTTCCAAAAACCCAAACTTTTCTCCCCAAATTACACACAAAGCAAGGGTTTGAATCTGAGAACATTCATCAGAAAATAGACTCACTCAACGTAATGACAGCTACCAAATATAATTTCGAACAACACAAACGAAATTGACCAATGTAAAACCTAAGAAAAGGGAACGAGAACGAATTTATTTATTAAAAAAAAAAAGATCGTACCTTGCCAGAACGCTTGAGGTGAGAGGCATAGGCCTTGACGAATTCGTGAGGCGAAACATCCTTGACTGTCCTTGCGGTTGCCATGGCTGAACTCAACCGTCGTTCTCAAGCAACGCTGATCTCACTTCTGAGTTCTCAACTTCGCAAGGGTTTCAACCTTCAAGTGATCCCTTCTTCGTGGTTTATAAATGGCAGCTCTTAAAGTAGGGTTTTATTTTCGGGTATGGGCCTTTTGGGCTTTTCATTCTTTTCATAAAGCCTGTTTAACTTGAGCAAAATCCAAAAAGACCAACTTTCAGCTCATATATTTAAATCTCTTATGTTAATCAGCATATTAGCATGAGACTGAATTCCCTTAATTTTTTTTCTTCAATTATTTGATAAAATGTGATGTATAATCATTTAATATTTTTTTATATATTTTTTGTTTCATTTAAAGAATGTAAAGTGAGAAATTAAATTTTACCAAATAATTTTAAAAAAATATTGAACAAATCTATTCCCAATTAGCACGCACATGTTATCAACCAATTAATAAAGAGTCAAAGTTCTGTGGTTTACATTGGGTTCTATATTTACTACTTAATTAATTAATGAGGAGTGCTAGGGGTCAGCAATTTTTGTGATTTATAACCATCAAATAGCCATCAATGATGATTTTAATTATGTGAGATTATTGTGAGATTTTATCCAATAGCTCATTTTTTTTTTGCTAGTTACATGTTAGCCATAAATTAAAAAAATTGATGGCCCCTAAACTTTTCCTTAATTAATATCACTATTACCAATTATTGCTACTACCTACTAGATGGGGGATGATAATGATTTATGAACACGTGGTAAAAATACTAGGTTTTAAAACTTTATAATGAAATTGGAGGATGACTTAGTTTCTATTCATTTATGGGTCTTATTTATTTGTTTTTCCACTCATTTGTGTGTATTAACTCTTTTTAATTGAAACGTGTGCCTATTCACAGTAAAATTGCCCAAAACCATTGTTGTTAAATTAAGAACATGTATAACTAATTATACCAAATATGAGGAAAACTGAATCTTTCATTCTTTCTATATACCTCATTAACGGTTTGGTTTAGGCTTTAGACTATTTAATAACTTCAATATCAATTATTAAACTTACGCATTGGTTTAGGCTTTAGACTATTTAATAACTTCAATATCAATTATTAAACTTACGCAGCTGCATGCCAACGAACTATAACTCAAATGACATAGTCTCCCTATTCTCATCTAGAGGTTTCGAGTTTGAGTCTCAGTGTCTCACTCTTAACTTTGGAAAAAAAACTTACACAGCTGCACAATAGAAAAAAAAATCCTTCTGGCTTGTGTTTTTTATGTTGATTGTTTTACATACAAACTACAAATTCTGTGAACTGGTCCTAGCAGCAACTAATTTTTCTCACCATGAAGCTCAACTATCTGCTGGAGCAAGAATGGCAGAATATAAACAACAGTGTGCTTTACAAATTTACATCTCAGCATGTGTTATTTGTATAAAATTGCTACCAAGCATACACTTCATGAATTTCATCTCTCCCCAAATTTTGTGGTTCAGTTGAGAATAATACTACATAGCTATTATTTGTTCATTTCTATAATTTATGAAAAATTAAACCTTATGGTACTTGTATTTTTGCCCTAAGTTGAATCTATAGACATGGTTATTAAACCCATTTAACACTAGGGTCCTCACTGCTTCAACTCCTTGCTCCAATGAAGTATCAATCTGTCAAAAAATATATATTTCCATCAAAATTCAATCAAGGAAGGAATAAAAAGGAACATAATTTGCAACAAGTAATAAAATAATCACACAAATTCGAGGATTTTACTCTTCGAACTGCGTTTTGTAGGTTAGATCTGTCCAAATTTGTTAGGATCCATCAATAGTCTATTAACTACTATTAAGTTCAATAAGCAAAATAAGTTCTAAACTGTTCTCAAACTTGTAGAATCTATTAACTATCATAACATGAGCGAAAGCGCAAAGTATTTACAAATATAAGCAGAAACTTGTAATGCAAGTATGCAACAATAAAAGAACTAAACCAAGTGATGCTAGGTTGAAAGCCAGGAAGTATAACCTGTTTTCGCTCCACTGAACTGAACTTCTGCAGAAGAAAAGCTTTCACATCCATATTTCCAGGAGGATTTCCGATTCCTATAAACAGAAATATTAAACATACTACTAATGAATAAACTAGACACCATATCAAGTCATCAAGTAATAGGAGATAAGTGGGAAGGAACTAACCTATGGAAAGCCGAGGAAACTCACGGGAACCATCCAAATGGCCCATTACATTTTTCAACCTGCAACAATCTAACACCAGTTATATAGGAATTTATGTTCCATTACAACAGGACATAAACACAAAAATATTATACGATTCCCCAAATTTATAAACCATGTAACAAAAAAATTCAACAAGCATTACCCATTGTGGTAACCATGTCCGCCTTTAGGTTGAAGCCTTAAAACACCATTTGGAAGGCTCATTTCATCATAAACCTACATAAAAATTCCCACTAACTTTTAAGGAACTTGTACATTGTCATCGCTGACTACTTTCAACTAGAAGTAAGGTTAGAAAAACATACTAGTAGAATATGACGCAGGGATACTTGATAATATGTAGCAAGAGGCCCAGCCTTTAGGAATATTACAAGCAAGAAAAATTAGGGAAATAAATGAGAGAGAGAGGGGGGCTAACAGTAACAATCCATAAGTCATTTGTATGAATGTGAGACACAAAAATGTAATATCAACATATACAAAAAAAAGTAGTAAATCAGATAGATGGTTTACTTGATTCGTTACCAATTTCACCAAGTGTACATGTGTATATCGTATAAAATCTAGCAATTTATGTGATGAAATGAAACTAACCGATTCGCCACTAAAGTTCATGTATGTTTGAGCCTTTGCTAGCAAAATTGGTACATCTCCTATAGAACCTGTATAAGATCACAGAAGAAAAGACAACTCAATGCTAAAGTTACCAAGATAAATGAAGCCAATAAACTTGGAGGAGGAAAAGAGGGAGAAAATATTAATAAGAATAAAATCATTCCTGGGTAATTTTTTACCTATTCCAATCAATGCCATAGACTGTATTGTGTTCATCCGAATCCCTTGTGCTTTAGAAATGCTATTGATTACTTCAAATCCCACCTAACAGATAGTAGGGAAAAAATATTCATACCACATCAAGAGAAGATTATTGTTCTTTTAAGAACTTTTAAAAACTTTTGGTGAATAACCAATTACATTGTGCCTAGTTCCATGGTATTTACTTCCAAGGTTACCCAAGCCTACGACAAGCCAAGGAGTATACTCCACTTTAGTAGCTCCACTTTATATATAAGTTGTTCAGTGATTGAAGCATCGCTTGATGGCTCAATTGGTTATTATCTCACTAAGTACAACTTGATCAAACAAATTAGAAGCATTTATATATAAATATAAATTAAAGCTTTAATTTCAAAAAGTAGAAAATAACAGCTGCATAGTTCACAGTTGAAAATAATCATGTGTAAATTTAGCCCCCGTTTTACTCCACTCCAAAGACATAATACTACACATTCAATGTTCCTTTATTCATTCTATTTCAGTCCCAACAAAACAAGGAGATCAAAGTTACCTGTTACAGAAACACAATGTGCCCATCCAGCAGCTGCTTTTACAATAGACACTTCAGGCAGAAGAGGGAAAGTGCCAAAAAGTTTGAGGCAAACTTTTGCTCCAGCTTTTTGCCCAAAAGTTTGCCCAAAAGTTTGAGGCAAACTTTTGGTCAAGCTTTTTGCTCCCTGGTTCGTTTTCAATTAATCCAAAAGTTTGAGCTAAAGTTTGAGGCAAACTTTTGCTCAAACTTTTTGTCCTCTCTTCCTCCTAGCCATTCCTTCTTGCTTCAACCTTTCTCCAAGCTTTCTTCACCTATCATTAATCAACCAAACACATCAAAGCTATGCTCAAAATCATGAGATATTCATTCTTTCATAATATGTGATAATTATAGCATAAAACCTCATGAAATTGAATTAATTCATCTATGGTTGATTAAATCAAAGGAAACATGAAAATCTACCCAATTGGCTTGCTTATGGCTCAAGAAAGTGCATAATTTAATTGAAAACAAAAGAAAAAGGCTAGTGAAACTAGGCTAAGATGACTTGTCATCATAGGCACAATGTAATTGGTTATTCACCAAAAGTTTTTAAAAGTTCTTAAAAGAACAATAATCTTCTCTTGATGTGGTATGAATATTTTTTTCCTACTATCTATTAGGTGGGATTTGAAGTAATCGATAGCATTTCTAAAGCAGAAAGAATTCAGATGAACACAATACAGTCTAAGGCATTGATTGGAATAGGTAAAAAATTACCCAGGAATGATTTTATTCTTATTAATATTTTCTCCCTCTTTTCCTCCTCCAAGTTTATTGGCTTCATTTATCTTGGTAACTTTAGCATTGAGTTGTCTTTTCTTCTGTGATCTTATACAGATTCTATAGGAGATGTACCAATTTTGCTAGCAAAGCCTCAAACATACATGAACTTTAGTAGTGAATCGGTTAGTTTCATTTTATCACATAAATTGCTAGATTTTATACGATATACACATGTACACTTGGTGAAATTGATAACGAATCAAGTAAACCATCTATCTGATTTACTACTTTTTTTTTTGTATATGTTGATATTACATCTTTTGTGTCTCACATTCATACAAATGACTTATGGATTGTTACTGTTAGGAAGTGGGATTCTCAGAGCCAGTCGGAATATGGGAGGAGAAGGGAGTGGAGATTTTGGAGGGTGGAGAGGATTGTGGAGTGAGAGGTCTGTGAGACGAGAGAGGAAGAAAGGGCGCGATGAAACTGCCACGGAAGAGGAAGAAGAAGAGGTCTGGGATGATGGCATGAAAGTGGGGGATGCATACGTCGTCGTTTTGACCATTAAGGACCAATTTGTCCTCTAACAATTTGTTCCTCATCCATTTCAGCAACCGTAACGGATACATCACTCTTCACCCCTCCACCTCAATAATCTCTGTTATTATTTCGAGCACTAATTCCACGGAAGGACATAATTGTCACGGAATTTACATGGTAAAAAATTGAAATGTATTTTTCAATCTTAAAGAACGAAAATATCTGTATTTTAAAAGATTAAGTACCTATTTATCTTTTACTCTAAATTTTTTATCACATCACTTAAATTATTTCCTGTCCGTGAGCCTGAAATTCAACGCAAGAAATTATGACTATATGGTCAAATATGCATAAGATCTATGTCATTTTAAATTGCTTTTTCGTTAGTAGGACCCTATTTGGTATTTAGAGCAATCCATATTGTATATTCTTTCTTAAAACGGTCACTTTCATATGATAACTATTTTTTTCAACTAAATTTGGGAAAGGATTTGATGATCACAAAATGTTTGGATTATTTAATTGTTCTATAATAAAATATATTTTTAAAATTTTTTTTATTTAAACTAAATAGTTTTTGTTTAATTTTAGTTATAAATTAATTTTTATATATTATTTAATTATAAATTTTTTTTATTTTATAAATTATTATTTTATTATTCATCATCTATCATATTTATTAACAATTAAAAATAAAAATAATAACGAATTAAATTTTTTATTAATCGTAATAAATATTTTGACAATCCTAATCAATTAGAATTTTATTCTTGATTCATTACATACGTAAAGATTTGTGAAATTGGTGTTTGTTGGCAATTCAATCGATTGGACATACAACACAATCGATTGAATGTTGCAAGACAGTATATTTTTTTTTCAGAATTCAATCGATTGGAAGTGTATCACAACCGATTGATTTTTGCACGGCAATATGGGTTCTCAAAATTCAATTGATTGGAATTGTTACACAATCGATTGAGCTGCGCTTAGAATGTGAGTTTTTTCTTGTTCAATCGAGTGTTCATGTTACCAATCGATTGAAGTCTTCAAAGCAATATGAGTTTTCACAATTCAATCGATTGGTTGTGTTAGCCAATTCCATAGAATTGTGCAATGCGTTATATGTTACGCTATTCTAAATTTTTCTCCTCGTATTTATAAATTATTATTTTATTAGTTATCTATCTTATCTTTAAAATTCTATCTTCAATTTTTAAGTTTTTATTTTGATTTAGATACTAATCTTACCTTTTTCAATATTAAAATTATAAATTGATGAAATAATCTATCATCAATTTATTTTTCAATTACTCAATCCATTGGAATTGTTTATCAATCTCCTTGATTATCAATTTTTTCATTGTTTTTGTTCATCGTTTATTCATCTACTTAATATCCAATTTTCTTCATCGTTTATCTATCTCTTTAATATCCAATATTTACAATATTCAATCAATTGTATTGTACGTCCAATCGATTGAATTGCCAACAAATACGATTTCACAAATCTTTACGTATGTAATGAATCAAGAATAAAATTCTAATTGATTAGGATTGTCAAAATATTTATTACGATTAATAAAAAATTTAATTCGTTATTATTTTTATTTTTAATTGTTAATAAATATGATAGATGATGAATAATAAAATAATAATTTATAAAATAAAAAAAATTTATAATTAAATAATATATAAAAATTAATTTATAACTAAAATTAAACAAAAACTATTTAGTCTTAATAAAAAAAATTTTAAAAATATATTTTATTATAGAACAATTAAATAATCCAAACATTTTGTGATCATCAAATCCTTTCCCAAATTTAGTTGAAAAAAATAGTTATCATATGAAAGTGACCGTTTTAAGAAAGAATATACAATATGGATTGCTCTAAATACCAAATAGGGTCCTACTAACGAAAAAGCAATTTAAAATGACATAGATCTTATGCATATTTGACCATATAGTCATAATTTCTTGCGTTGAATTTCAGGCTCACGGACAGGAAATAATTTAAGTGATGTGATAAAAAATTTAGAGTAAAAGATAAATAGGTACTTAATCTTTTAAAATACAGATATTTTCGTTCTTTAAGATTGAAAAATACATTTCAATTTTTTACCATGTAAATTCCGTGACAATTATGTCCTTCCGTGGAATTAGTGCTCGAAATAATAACAGAGATTATTGAGGTGGAGGGGTGAAGAGTGATGTATCCGTTACGGTTGCTGAAATGGATGAGGAACAAATTGTTAGAGGACAAATTGGTCCTTAATGGTCAAAACGACGACGTATGCATCCCCCACTTTCATGCCATCATCCCAGACCTCTTCTTCTTCCTCTTCCGTGGCAGTTTCATCGCGCCCTTTCTTCCTCTCTCGTCTCACAGACCTCTCACTCCACAATCCTCTCCACCCTCCAAAATCTCCACTCCCTTCTCCTCCCATATTCCGACTGGCTCTGAGAATCCCACTTCCTAACAGTAACAATCCATAAGTCATTTGTATGAATGTGAGACACAAAAGATGTAATATCAACATATACAAAAAAAAAAGTAGTAAATCAGATAGATGGTTTTCTTGATTCGTTACCAATTTCACCAAGTGTACATGTGTATATCGTATAAAATCTAGCAATTTATGTGATGAAATGAAACTAACAGATTCACCACTAAAGTTCATGTATGTTTGAGGCTTTGCTAGCAAAATTGGTACATCTCCTATAGAACCTGTATAAGATCACAGAAGAAAAGACAACTCAATGCTAAAGTTACCAAGATGAATGAAGCCAATAAACTTGGAGGAGGAAAAGAGGGAGAAAATATTAATAAGAATAAAATCATTCCTGGGTAATTTTTTACCGATTCCAATCAATGCCTTAGACTGTATTGTGTTCATCCGAATCCCTTCTGCTTTAGAAATGCTATCGATTACTTCAAATCCCACCTAACAGATAGTAGGGAAAAAATATTCATACCACATCAAGAGAAGATTATTGTTCTTTTAAGAACTTTTAAAAACTTTTGGTGAATAACCAATTACATTGTGCCTAGTTCCATGGTATTTACTTCCAGGGTTACCCAAGCCTACAACAACCCAAGGAGTATACTCCAGTTTAGTAGCTCCATTCTTTGTCTCTGGTACCGAACAGCAAACCGGAGACCTCGCTCTAACCGAAGGCTCCGTCGAATCACGAGGACGATGAAGGTTCCTGGGAAAGCTCAAACAAAAGCCAGGGGGAGGTGATGCTGCATGCAACATTGATATACTGAAAATTCAAGAAAGGATACACAATAAATAAGAAACATGATGTGCCCATGTTACTCACAAAAACCAGCACTCAATTATCTTATCTCTGATCTAAATCATTGTAAGCTTCAACCTAGAACCAAATTATGAATAGTAAATAAACAAAGAAGAAAGCCATACGATACCACAAAAAATTGCATTTTTTTTCTTCGAAAATAAAAGGAACAAAAAATCAGACAAGCTTCAAAAGAAAACACATTAATTACCCTTAAAATCGTAAAATCTCTCATCACACAGCATCACCGAGACTCTTATAGCAAGCAGAACAGTGAAAAATCATGCAACACTTACAGCGTGTGAAGAAGAAGCTAGGAGGCGGAGGTGAACGGCTTGTGAAGGTTGGCAGCAGCAGAGCGGAAGAAGAGGGCAGAGGAGAACAGAGAGTCAACTGCTGTTGCCTGAGCCGTCGGTGGTGCCGGAGACTGGTGGTGGTGGGTGCTTGATAATGGACAGTTTTTGAAGGTAATAAAAGGATGACGTTTTATTTTTTAACGATATTTTTTTTAAGGTAATGGGCTTTCCTTTTTGCCACTAGCCTTTTGGGTTAAACGTAAATTGGGCCTCAATATATATAAATACTAACGAAAGAGTTTCAAGTCTATCGAGAATACGTGTTCCAGTTGTTTTAACCGTTGATCTAAATTATAAGAAATATATTTAATATATATTAATTGAAATCAACAGTTAAAACAACTAGAATACCGGTGTTTCAATATACTTGAAATTTTTCCAATACTATATAGATAATACAAGATATCAAAACGAGAGGTCCTACATTGTCATTTTCAGTGCTGACAATACTATTTGTGCAAGAACACAATTTATAAAAATTACACATGCACCCATGGTAAAAGTAGTGCTTATCACAAACTCTACTAATTGAATGGAATCTCACCACGTATTAATTCCAGCCTCACCTTTAATGTTTGGTACCGTGTCAATAGTCTCCACGACGTGAGACTATTTAATTCATAAATGTATATGCCTTGTCTTGTAAAACGGCAACAAGTTTACGTTGAAAAGAAACAGAAGAGAGATGGGATTATTCTTAACAAAAAAAGAATTATATTGATTTGGTCATTCGTTATCTAGCATGAATGGTGCTCTTAACATTCCAATTATCTAAGATAGTAAATTAGTAATTGAAAAAAAATGGTTATTTGATGATCGATGTATAGTTCATACATATACACTAGGGGTGTTCCGTTTGCGGTTTAGTTCGATTTTTAGAAGAAAAGTCATCCGATCCAATTTTGTATTAATTCTTCGGTTCGGTTTGGTTCGATTTTTTATCGAAACCAACCAAACCAAACCAAACTAACTAAAATCGATTTGGTTTGGTTCCATTTTTTGGTTTTTACGTTCATTAAAAAGATTTCATGTTCTAATCATATATGAGCCGGATACTATTGTTGACTTCACATAACCGAAATTATTGGATAATGAGTGACTTCAATTTTTTGGAAGATAAAGCATTGTTAGTACCAACTCTTGAGGATGATGAGATGCTCAATGAAATATATATATATATATATATATTCTTTCGCAAATTCCTTCAGAGGAGAAAGAGTATTTAAGTTCGGGCTCATTTTGTGTGACAGATCAAGATGTTGGCATTGAAGCTAAGTGGATAACCATTGAATTCTTAAATGAAATGAAATGTTCTTGAACTCCAAATCATAAATAAGTTTTGAAAAGGGAGTTCCAATCATGCTACAAGATTAGTTGTTACTTGTTAGTGAATTGAGACAAAATATCATAAGTGCTATTGTTATTACGGGACAGCATATTGGTGAGAAAGTTTTCATTCCTCGAATGAATTTAATCTCATCTGATCCGGTTTTAGAGAAGACAATTTCCTATTGAACTTTGTTTTGCCATGACCGTTTATAAAAGTCAAGGGCAACCACTCTCTCATGGCGGTTTGTTTTTGTCAAAACATGTTTTCACTTATGGACAACTCTATGTTGCTATATTAAGAGTGAAATCCAAAGCTAGCCTTAAGATATTAATTTTAGACAAGAACAAAAAATGCATGAGATAGTACTAAAAATGTCATGTATCAAGAGGTTTTTGAGAAGATTTGGAATAACGTGATATGATGATGCAGTGATTTTCATGAAGATCATACTCTGAATGTAATGCAAAGCTTTAGTTTATTTTCCCTTGCTATTCATATTGTATTTTCTTAAATGTTATTTGTAGAATTAACAATCAAGAAAATAGATCAATGTTCATAAATAGTATTGATGTTTTTCTAGTTTCACACATCCTTCATTATACTTTATTGGTAACTGGGTAAGTAATGTTTCAGCAAGAAAGAAAGAAACAAGACTACATTTGGGGATATATATAATTGAAAGTTAACTTCTAGTCCCTTCCTTGCACCAGAAGGAAACACATAAAAAGTAATTGAATGCAAGACTTTAACAAATAAAAAATGAAGAAATATCTCCTCTAACCTTGCCATGAGTCATTTCCATTTTGTGTCTCCCTTCACCATAGGCTGCAGACAGACATCTCGATAAACAGGTTCATTTGCAACTTCAATGTCCTAGCTCCAATCAACCCTTCTTCTTTGCTTGTTGCAGCAATTTAGTATTTGTCCAATTAAAAGTGGTCACAGAATCGGCATGTTCAACGCTTGCAAGACATCCTTAAACTCAAAATTATGTGTTTCTTTGTTGAACCTCTCAACCAGTTTGTACCTCGCATCATTCAAATAGAAAGACTGAACAGTTTCTATTAGCCATTCCGCCTCAGAGTCGGTCAGCTTGCTGGTAAACACAACATCCCCACGGATAAGCACCAAGTCCTTGGTCTCAGCAAATTCTTTGTAAAAGGTCACAGTAAAGTAGGGGGCTGCTTGTGTTCCCCTGGCCTTGTAATCTTCAAGACCCGTAAAAAGAATGTGTGGCATCTGCACTGCAAGAAAAGAATGAATATGCATCTCAAGATCAAATTGGAAGAAGAGAAGCAAATAGAGACAACAAAACAAATAAATCGTTTGCATCAACGTAGCTGAACTGCACGGTATATTCAAGTTTCCATTAGCTATCTGAATAGATTGGGCTTATAGAATTTCTACTAGTAACCTAGATTTTTAGGATATACATAAGGGTCCAAGGTCAGCGTTTATCCTATGTATCAAAAGTCAAAACTGTTCAGACTCTCTTTTAAAAAATCATCAAAGATTTGTAACACAATTTTGATTCACAAGTATTAATTAAATTTAGACTAAATGATAAGCAAGATAAAAATTTTATCAAACCTTGAACAAACATTGTCGTATAACCGCTTCCTCTCCACACAGGAATGACAAAATATCGGCTGCCAAGGATAAATAAAGCTGAGGTGAGAACATGAATTCTGGAATGGTACAAATATCGTGATACATATCTTAATAACAACCATAATAATAATTAAAAAGAAAAAATAATACCATTCTGAAGCTCTATGCTCCAGCAGGTTATAAAGTTTTGCTTTCATGGATGCTCCAATATGACCTCTTCCCAAGTGATACTGAAATAAAACAAGCCAAATCATATTATCATAAATAAATAAACAAAACTCTTCAAAGGAGACATAAATTGTCACACAACATAATAGTTTTATGATGAATTGCATTCCATGATTCCATCAAAGCTAAGAAAAACTCAAGCTCTTCAACATATCACATTAGGCACAAGCAAAAGCATTTTTTATTACCAAGTTCCACAAATTCCAGGGAAAAGAATAAGAAAAAAAAAACAAATATAGTAAAAGCAAACAGCAAAGACAAACAAGAGGATTTTGAGTTTAATCTGATCCTTGTCTTAATGCATATAAGTCCATAAAGGAAAGAACAAAGAACTATTTGATGCATGCTAATTGAGTAATGAGTAGCCGAAAATGAAAGACTTGCATCATCCCAAATAGAAGCAATATCATCAGGGTAGCGGTCCTTCAATCTTTCAACATCTACAATGGAATCCAAGGGCTTTGGCTGCAAAGGAGTGAACCCACTGGCGAACTTTGACGTCCTGCAAAACCCAACCGAACCCCATTTCCAGAAATCTCCCGAAATCTCCGGCTGCTGCGATTTCTGGGTAGTTGCTGCAAAGAAAGGGCGTTTAAGCAGAAACGGGCTTCTGGCCTTGGGCAAAGAAGCTATGGTCCTTGAGATTGTTGAAGATACCCTTTGCATCGTAGAATTCAGAAATGAGAAAAAGGAACAAATTTGACGATTGAATGAATCAGTGGCAGTGTTTTGTTTTCAGTGGTTAAGCTTGAAAAATTTTTGTAGAAGACTGAAGAGGATTTGCATATCTCTGGATGCATCCTATACCTGCCATGATAAAAAAAAAATCAAGAAAAGGATTCAGCACAAATTCAGCACAAAGTTTCAAATATTTGATCCAAGTGGAAACTGGTCCCATGAAGAATTTATCTGCTTCCCACACGGGCTGTTCGTTCAAGCGTAGTGGCAAGAATAATGGGACTCATCAGTAACTGAAACTACATATCACCAAGCACCTTGTAAAATATATAACTATCTTTAAATTAAAACATTTCACCGGTCACTTTTAATTTGAAAATTAGGTGTATTTGGTATGAAAAATTTGATTTGTAAATTGGAAACCGGCGATTTCTACCTACATATATATCTATATCTATATTCAGATATTATTATTGGCCTAATTAATTGTTTTCTTCCTTCAAACTCAGTAATATGTGTATGCTTGACATGCGACACTCATATTTATCTTTCTTATTAGAAAACACTATAAACTTAGATAATTAAACAAGAACACAACAAATTTTCAAACAAAAATTATCAAACAGAACCACAAATTACCAAAGCTGCAAGAACAAATTAGAAAGAACAGAACCAAAAACCCTAAACTAAAAATCATATAGCAAAATAAAAATAGAACCAATTATCAAACAGAACCACAGAACCAGCAATCAGAAGCAATTTCCCTAAACAATGAACAACAAATAAAACAATGAACAGTGAAGCAGCAATCAGAAGCAATTTCAGTAAACAATGAACAACAAATAACACAATGAACAACAATCAGAAGCTGTTGAACAGAATAAAACAATGAATCAATAATTATTGAACAACCAGCAACAATGAATCAATAATTATTGAACAGAAATTAGTCAAATTACATACCTGACTCGGAGGTTCGGGCTCCATATCTGACTTGAATCGGTGGCTGGGTGGTCGGTGCTGTACTGTGCTGCGGGTGGCCAGATCGGTCCTGTTGGTGGCGCCGGGGGTGGTGCACTGCTGGCTGCTGGATGGTGCTGGGTGGTGTAGTGTCCACGACCGCGACTCCACGAGGGTGGTGCTGGCTGGGGCTGGGTGGTGCTGTCTGCGAGGAGGTGCTGGGAACCTGGGAGGAAAGGTTCAGCGGCGCTGCGAGGTGGTGGGAGGAAGGGCTTCGCCGGTGCTGGAAGGTGCTGCGAGAAGGTGGGTTCGCCGCCGGCTCTGGGTTTCGTCGAGTGAGACTGAGAGTGAGTGCAGAGAGCGAGACTGAGAGAGTGAGAGTAAAGGGGAGTGGATCCTCTCATGTGGGTAAAAAATTGGATAGTGTCCCGTGTTTGATATTTTTTCTTTTTTTTATTAATTTTTTGTCACATTTATAAAATTAAAGGTGAGAAAGAAATCACACTTTATTCTTTTCAGTAAAACAAAAAATAGAGAGGATCTATTTCCAAAAGTAAAGAGCGGCTACGGCTAAGTTTACGTTTGGGGGTGGGTGACTTGGTGGGGGGTTAGGTTAGGTTAGGTCATCTTTGGGGTTAGGGGTTAGTTTTTAGGATTTTGTATAATACTGTTTCGGTTCGGTTATGATTTTTATTGTCATAATCAAAAATCGAACCAAATCTAATAAAAACAGCAAAAACATATTTTTTTTATTTTTTTTAGTTTTTAATTTTTAATTTATTCGATTCAATTGGTCGATTTAATTCAGTTCGAATCAATTTTGAATAACTTTATTATTATACACGGACCAAAGAATAAGAGTGCAACTATTAAGTATGGCTACTATACAGTTGAAATCCATTTTGGTCCCTGAAATTTGGGTTCAGCCTTAATTTCGACCTCCAAATTTTTAGTTATCCAATTAACACCTTCAAATATTGGATCGTGCATCACGTTTGTTCCTGTAGTTATATCCGTTAACGAAGAGTTTATGCGGCACATTAAGTTAACACAGTGTGCATCTATGTAGCACCCAACTTGCCAGAATGAATGCGTGATGAGTGAATGATGTGGCAAAAAGTTGTTTTCACTTAATTTGACTTCTACGTATATGTTAAAACCCTAATTTGCATGGACTCATATTAAGTGAAAACAACTTTTATCACATCATTCACTCATCACACATAGGGATGGCAGCAGTACCCGTACCCGCAGGTACCCGTCTCGCCCTACCCGGTCGGGACGGGTTTGAACCGGACCCGGAGCGGGGCGGGTCTGAAACGTGGCGGGTTGATGAGCGGGGCGGGACGGGGGTC
>NC_029794.2:128280272-128287977 GCF_000816755.2 Arachis ipaensis
GGGTTCAGGCTAAACCCGCCCCTACCCGCCCCGGACTGCATATATATATATATAAAACTTTTTAGCAATTAGGGTTAGTTATCATAACCTCAGTGGCTCAGTTCTCACCGTCACTCACTCAATTAGAGTTAGCAACCCTTTCTCAGTTCTCACTTCCTCAGCTCTTCTCCTCTCCAAGACCATAGCCTCGCTGTCTCGGTTCAGTTCAACCCAGTGCCTGCTGTCGAATCTACTCCAGTTCCGCGTCTCCTTCAAGCCGCCTGTGCCTGTTGCTCCTCCTCCGCGCAACTCGTCTCTGCCATCGCAAGTTCGCAACTCGTCGAATCGTCTCATTGCCACTCCTCCGCAGCGCGTCTCTTCCGCGTGACCGCGTCTCCTTTAAGCCGCCTGTGCCGGTCGCTCCTCCTCCGCGCCGCCTCTCAGTCCGAAATCCTCTGCGCTCCCTCCGGCCTCCAAGTCGCGCACCAGACGAGCCACCCCCGTGCCTCCTCTGCATCGGAATCGACCCTCGTCCAGTCGTCCGCGCCTCTCCTGGTCCTGAAACGCGCCACCTCCACCAGATTCTCCCTGCATAGCATCGGTACAGTTCTTGCTCCTATCCCAGCCTTTCTTTTCTTTTTGAATGATTTGATATGTTTAATCTCTGGCTAATTTTGGATGTATCATGCGAATAGACAAAGAAGAAGTTCTTTTGTTTTTGGGTGATAACAGATTGTTTGGGTAGTTTCCTGAGTTTGTAACTAAGTTTGTAACTGAGTTTCCTGAGTTTTTCAGCCTTCCTTTTCTTTTTTAATGATTTGATATGTTGAAACAGCTTGTTTGGGTTGAATCACAAACGGTTCTGTTTTCTTTGTTAACAAAATATGCACTTAGTTGGAATAAAGCTTGAAAAATTGAAGTTGTTTTGGCTTCTTTGTTGATTGGTTATAGGCAGAAGTTGTTTTGGCTTCTTTATCATTCTTATGCATTCTGGAATTTGATTTTATTCTGATTTTACAATTGTCATGGTGTTCTAATTGTGGAGAGAATCACAGACTACATACTCTTCTGTTTCCTTGGTTAACAAAATATGCACTTAGTTTGATGTTGATGTTAACTTTGATGTCATTGAGTTCCTTCAGCCTCATCACAATTTGCAAATTTGGAGATTTATGGATACCTTAACTCCACATTCCCAAGATGGATTTTAGATCCTTCATTCAATAATCTTAGCTCAATTACTTTGGAGGAATGTGTCTGTGAACAGCTTCCAGAGTTTGGTGTATTACCTTTTCGAACTTAGTTGGAATAAAGCTTGAAAAATTGAAGTTTTTTTAGCTTCTTTAATTAAGGAAATATGCTCATGGTGTTCTTGTGCATTTATGCTTTGAATTATCATTTTTATGCATGTTTAATTCTGATTTTATTCTGATTTTGTAATTGTGCATTCTGATTTGGTTTATTCTAATTTTGTAATTATGCATTTATGATATGATTTATGTTAATTTTATACCCTCATGTATTTTAATTTTATTGATATAGGTGTTTTCAAATTACTTCATGGCTAGTAATGCTAGAGAAGACACACAAAGCAACAGTGTTGCTCCAAATGATAATGAAATTGAAGTTCAAAGTAATGCTAATCCAACTTCAGAAACTCCACAAGCAACGGATAATGTCTCAACTCCTAATGAAGATGACAATAAGACTCATGTTAAGAGTGCTTATTGGGAGTATTTTGATCGTTTGAAAGTTGAAGGTGAATGGAAGGCGAAATGTAAGTTTTGCAAGACTGTGCTTAGTGCAAATCCGAGGAATGGTACCAAGTCATTGAGGAACCATATGGATCGATATTGTAAGAGAATAAAGGTGGCAAACTCTAGGCAATCATCAATTGTTGAATCATTGTCAAAACAATCACAAAAGCAAAAAGTGAATGAAGATGGTTTTGTGTTTGATCCTTCATTTACAAGAAAATGTGTCGCTGAAATGATTATTTTGCATGAGTATCCTATGAGTTATGTGGACCACCATGGATTGAGGCGAGCTTTTGCTTCAATGCAACCAACTTTTAAAATGCCTAGTCGAAACACTGTCAGAAAAGACATCTCGAAGATGTATGGGGACGAGAAGCGGAAGTTAACCCTTCAACTAGATGAAAATGATAGTAGAGTTGCAATAACTAGTGATATGTGGACTTCCAACCAAGAAAAAGGATACATGGTTGTCACAGTTCACTATATTGATAGTTCGTGGAAGTTGCATATGCGCCTATTGAGGTACTTTAAACATTTTATAAACTTTTATACATTGTGTTGTTTTCATATGTTGAGCTTGGTTAATCTAAAAATGCATGCATGTTTGTTAATCTTTTCAGCTTTTGATATGTTCCTTGTCTCCATACAAGTGAAGTTCTCACTGAAACGTTGATGAAAATATTGTTAGAATGGAACATTGATAGAAAATTGTCCACTGTTACATTGGATAATTGTTCTACTAATGATGCTATGATAGATGGACTGTTGGGGCGTTTAGATTCTTCATTCTTGATGTTGCGGGGTAAATTGTGTTAGGATTTGGTTGAATTAGTCCCACATTGCTCAGGATAGCAAATGGAGTGGGTGGCCTAGGCTATAAATATGAGGCTAAGTTCTCCATTTGTTTTTGCACCAGTCAGAAACACTTTAAGCTTGTATCTGATTTCTCTTTTCCTCTGTACTCTTTATTAGAGAGTGTTGTGAGGTGTAGTTAGATATTTGCTTTGAGAGAGTGTGGGTGTACTGGGGTGCTGGTGAGAGAAAGAAGTCTATGTGTTGTAACAATTTTCACATAGTGATATTCTCTGGTTGTCATTTGACAACGGCCGTGGTTTTTTCTCCGGTAATTGGAGTTTCCACGTGAAATTCTTGTGTTGTGATTGTGTCTATTTTATTTCTCTGTCAAAGGTGTTTTCTCAAGGGGGAATGGTGTCTTATTCCCAACAAGTGGTATCAAGAGCTTCGGTTTGGTGGGATTTATTCTTAGTATGCTCTGTGGTTGCAGCCTAGTCTGACCTTCCACATCAGAAAAGAATTTTGTCCTGTGACTTGAGGTTGATCTTTGGTTGCTGTTGTTGTTGCTGGAAGGCAGTGTGACACTGTGAGAGGTTGAGTTATACTATTTCATTATACAGTTGCAACAATGTCAGGATATTCAACTGCTGTGAAGCTTGAAATAGAGAAATTTGATGGAAGAATCAATTTTGGCTTGTGGCAAATACAAGTCAAGGATGTGTTGATACAATCAGGTTTGCACAAGGCGTTGAAGATAAGAAGTATCCTCATGGTATAGCCCTTGTATCTGATTTTTCTTTTCCTCTGTACTCTTTATTAGAGAGTGTTGTGAGGTGTAGTTAGATATTTGCTTTGAGAGAGTGTGGGTGTACTGGGGTGCCGGTGAGAGAAAGAAGCCTATGTGTTGTAACAATTTTCACATAGTGATATTCTCTGGTTGTCATTTGACAACGGCCGTGGTTTTTTCTCCGGTAATTGGAGTTTCCACGTTAAATTCTTGTGTTGTGATTGTGTCTATTTTATTTCTCTGTCAAAGGTGTTTTCTCAAGGGGGAATGGTGTCTTATTCCCAACAAATTGTTACATATGCGTTGATGTGCTCATATATTGAATTTGATTGTGAAGGATGGCTTAAGTATTGTTAAGGAAAGTATAGAAAAGATTCGTAGTAGTGTATTGTATTGGACTGCAACATAGAAAAGGACCGAAACTTTTGTGAGTTGGTGTGCTAAAACAACGATCTCATTTACTAGGAAATTAGTTCTTGATTGCCCAATTAGATGGAACTCAACTTATTTGATGTTAGAAACTGCTTTGTTGTATAAAGATGTTTTTCCTAGGTTAAGGCAGAAGGAACCCCAATATAAAACTGTGCCAAGTAATGAGGAATGGAAACTTGCGAAGGAAATATGTGACAAATTGAAATTGTTTTATGATGTTACTCAACTGTTTTCTAGGTCTAAATTTTTAACTGCTAATCTTTATTTTACTTTGGTTTGTAAAATAAAAGTGTCATTAGATGAATGAGAAATTTCTACTAATCCGTTAATTGCTAATATGGCATCTAACATGAAGAAGAAATTTGAAAAGTATTGGGATGAAATTCATGGCATTATGGGTGTTGTTGCTGTTTTAGACCCTAGGTACAAGATGGTTGGGGTTGAGTTTCAATTTGAAAAAATGTATCTAGATCCAACAGAATGCTCCAAGCAAGTTGATAGAATTTATCAGTTGTGTAATGAGTTGGTTAATGAATACACTCAAAAAATGAGTTCTGATGTGTCACATGTCGGTGTTGGTGTTGGTGTTGGTACAAAAGAACTTAATGAAAGTGGAAATGCAAATTTATTTGGGGGTGATGATTACATGGTGTATCTTAAAAGATGAAAAATGACAAGGAGTTCATATGTGAATGTTGAGTTTGATCATTATCTTGAAGAGAAAATTCATCCTCCAAATGATCCTAACTTTAATGTTTTGAAATGGTGGAAGAACAATCAGATGAAATTTAAAGTTCTTGCAAAAATAGCTAAGGATATATATGCTATTCCGGTGTCCACTGTTGCCTCTGAATCTGCTTTTAGTACAAGTGGTCGTGTGATTTCTCCTCATCGTGCAAAGCTCAAACAAGACATAATTAAAGCTTTGATGTGTGGCCAAAGTTGGTTGTGGGCACCTTTGGGAAGTAAAGGTGATATATTAATTAATCTTCATTTATGTTAATTTTTTTCATAGTACCGATTAATTTGTTAATTGTTATCTCTTTTAATTTTTAGGTTTAAATCTTGATTTGCAAATTTTTAATGATGATGAAGATGTTGAAAGTGATCAAGAATAAGGGTTGAAGATCATTTTATATCTAATATTGTAATTTCTTTATTATGGTGTTAAATTTGTAGTGATCTAACAAATTTTTTTTTAATTTCAAGTTATTTTAGCTAATGATATTGTATGAATTTTATGTTTGCATTTTAATTTATCTATAAATTTTAAATTTTTGTCTTAATTTATATATGAATAGGTAAAAATTAAAATATTTAATTTTTATAGGGGCGGGTCGGGGTGGGGCGGGTACCCGCAGGGGCGGGTTCGGGTTCTGTAATTTACTACCCGCGGGTAGTGATGGGGCGGGTAGTATATGCATAACAGGACGGCGGGGCGGGGTCGAGTAGGGCAAAAATCCGCCCCTACCCGCCCCATTGCCACCCCTAATCACACATCTATTTTGGCAAGTTGAGTGCCACGTAGATGCATACCGTGTCAACTTAACGTGTCACATCAGCTCTCTGTTAACGGAGATAACTATAGGGACAAACGTGAGGCACGATCCAATATTTAGGGGTGTTAATTAGGTAACTAAAAATTTGAAGGTTAAAATTGAGACCAACTCCAAATTTCAAGAGTCAAAATGGGTTCAGCTCAACATACAAAATTGTAAAATACACAAGAAACAACAACAATGTGATAGTGAATATTGAGAAAATGGCATGATGGTGTAATCAAATATTACAGAATTCAAGCAATTTCACTAAGATCCAACTTCATTAAAAACCACAGTCAACCACTTTTTATGAGCACTCGATGCCCAATTTATAATTGGATCTTTACATTTAAAAATTTATAATTAAATTCCTATATTACATATAAATCTGTAATTAAGTTTTTATTAATAGTTAATGTTAGAAAAAAGTTAAAAAAATAAGTTTTCACTTTTATATCTATTAAATCTAAAAAGGGAGAATAAAGAATTGATACTATATATTTTGTTGTTATTGTTTGATATATATATATATTACTAATTAATTTTATAAATATTCATCTACTAATTATTAATTTTTAACTACTTATTATTACTTTAATATGTCTCCTTCAACTACTTATCATTACTTTAATATGCCTCCTTAAATTCAAGTGTCAACTTGAGTTTGAAATTTATTGAAAAATGACATAATAAGAAAATTTATTGAAAAACGACATAATAAGGAAACAAAAACTAAAAGAAATTGTCGAAAATAGGACAGACAAAATTATGAAGTGCAGGTAGAACTGTTAGAAGAAAAATGCAGATGAAACTGCTAGAAGAGTGATAAACTGAGAGAGAGATGGTTTTTCAAAATGCAGACGAGAATTCGTGTGGCGCAGTGACTCAAAATACATAAAGAAATGTGAGTTAAATATAGAAAAATTAAAAAAAAAAGAAGATAATAATTTTTTTCAATCAACTTCTAATTAAGAAGGATGATGGAGAGGTATCGTAGTAATAAAAGGAATCTATATATGGTGTTTATTGATTTGGAAAAAGCGTATGATAGGGTGCCAAGAGAGGTCTTATGGAAGGTTTTAGAAAAGAGGAGAGTAAGGATCACATATATTCGTGCAATTAAAGACATGTATGATGGGGCCACAACTATTGTGAAGACTAAAGGTGGTGTGACAGAGGAATTTTCTATTGGTATAGGATTACACCAGGGATCATCCTTAAGTCCATACCTTTTCACATTAGTCTTGGAAGTACTCACAGAACACATCCAAGAGCCTATGTCATGGTGCATGCTTTTTTCCGATGATATCGTCCTTATAGGAGAGTCAAGGGAAGACCTAAATAAGAAGTTGGACTTATGGAGAGAAGCTTTAGAAGTGTATGGTCTGCGCATAAGCCGTAGCAAGACAGAATATATGGAATGTAAGTTCAGTCTGAGAAGGGGAAACCCTAATATAGAAGTGGAGATTGGAGAAAAATCCTACGAAAAGTTAAAAGTTTTAAGTATCTTGGGTGCATCATACAGGATAATGGAAAGATTGAACAGGATGTAAATCATAGGATCCAAGCAGGTTGGTCAAAATGGCGGAGTGCATCTAGTTTTATATGCGACAAAAAAGTGCATTTAAAACTTAAAGGTAAATTCTCTCGCACCGTTATAAGACCGGCTATGCTTTATGGTATGGAGTGTTGGGCGGCCAAAGGGCAGCACAAACATAAGTTGAGTGTGGCAGAGATGAAGATGTTGAGATGGATGAGTGGTCATACGCGATTGGATAAAATAAGGAACGAAGATATAAGGGAGAGAGTTGGAGTAGCACCCATTGTGAAAAAGATGGTTGAATCGTGTTTCAGGTGGTTTGGACATGTGAGAAGAATACCGATAGAACACCCAGTCAGGAGGGTGGATGAGATGAAAGATAGAAAAAGGGCGAAAGGTAGAGGAAGACCTAAGAAGACCATTCATAAGGTAATCAAGCGAGATCTATATGTAAACGATCTTTTTGTAGACATAATATATGATAGAATATAATAGCATCGTTTGATTTATGTAGTCGATCCCACCTAATGGGACAAAGTTGCTGTTGTTATTGTTGTTGTTGTTGTAACTTCTAATTAAGAAACTTATTCTTAGTTAACAACATACATACGTTATTTAAAAGGAGTATTTTTTCCTGCTGGTGGTAATGTTATTATTATGTTTTTACGGTTACTAGCTAGTAATGTTATTACTTATTAGTATTACTTAAGTATGTTTTACAGAATTATCTCGATGATACATTACATATTGTCCCTTATCTTTAATTATTTCTTTTCCAATATCACCAAACTTAAGAAACCATTTATTACTATTATTTCATACTCTTTCTCATCTTTAATAGTACGGTATAATTAATTAATTATAGTAAAAATTA
>NC_029794.2:128288022-128291967 GCF_000816755.2 Arachis ipaensis
TCCAATATCCAATAATGAGCGAAGATTTCAAGCACATATATAAAACATTCAAAAGTTGTTTTTTTAGCCATTGTCTTTGATTTGTTTTCCCCTACTTTTTGACTTGTGCTTGGTAAGTGATGATAACAAAATATACAACAAGACACACAACAGCTCCATAATTTCTGTTCTATCATTCTTTTTTCCCGTTAAATTAAAAAGAAAATAGTAAAATAGATATAGGTAGTGACCAATAAATAAGGTTTTGAAAACCGAATCGGTGATCGAACCATTTTAGTTATTGGTTCATTAGTTTATAGATTTAACCAATTTGACCGTGGTTAAATTGAAGAAACTATTTTATAATAAAATAATAAATAAAATATAAATAAACACATTAAAATATAATTATAATCTAATATAAACCTTAAAATATTATCCAAATTAAAAGTACTACATAAACCAGAATGTTATGATTTCATTCAAATACAAACTCAAGTCAAATAACAAAAATAACCAATCAAACATAAAATGCCAACATCCAACTAATCCAAGTTTATCATCAATCATCAAAATCCACCGTAACAATATAATCTAACAACTAATCAACTTATCAATGTCAAATCAGCAAGCAACCCTAAACCCAACAACTAGGGCTACACATGAATCGGATAATATCCGCATATTCGCGGTAATTATCTGCATCTGATCCGAATTTTGCGGATATTATCCGATCCGCACTATAGTAGAATCGGATTGCGAATTCGGCAGTGATATCCGCGGATCCGATCCGCAAATCCGCATATCCGCACATCACATATAAATAGCATAGTTTAAGAAAATAAACCCTAATGTGATATGAATTTTAATGTGTTATTTTATGAATTTTATGATATTTTATTTTTAATTTTTTATGTTGTACTTCAACTTAGAATAATTAAACTTAAATCTTGTGTTATTATTTTGTTTTTGTTATTCAAGAGAACTATTATTGATAATATTTTTGGAGTAAATAAGCTTAAACAGATAAAAAATGAATTTTCTGGATATTTTTTTGTAAATGTAGTCAAACAGAATCTTAAAATAGTTTTTTTGAATTATGCAGATATACCTGATATCCGATCCGATCCGATCCGATCCGGTCTAAAAAAAATGCGGATATCGCATCCAATCTGATCCAATGAGTATAGTGCAGATCGGATAGAATTTTAGGCTATATCCGATCCGATCCGATCCATGTGCAGCCCTACCAACAACTAATCAGTTATCAAGGTTTCAACAATAAACTATAACAATTAATCATGCTTCAAACAACCAGCTTCAACAATTAATCATTTAATAACTAGTATTTTTATCCGTAATAACATCACGGGAATATAAATTTTTTAAAACTATGGTCCACTTTATTCTGAGAATATAGATTATGCATGACACAAAAGATTTATAAAATCAAACTACTTTTACAAAAAAAAATCGTAGGTTACGTTGACAAAAGTCTCTGGCTAAGAAGACTAAGGTATTTGTAGATAAAAAATCAAATAATAAAATTTTTAGTTATTATTTTAATATGAATTATAACATTAGTATTCTCTCCAAATTATATGTAATAAATATTTGAAAGAAGAGAAATGAAAATATAGATTAGAAAGATAAGCGGTGAAAATTTAAAACTAAATAAAAAATTATGTATATAATAACAATAATAATAATATTTTTATTTAAATTATATTATTTTGTTAATTTTATTTTCTATAGAAGAGAAAGATAGAAAAAATAGAAAATAAGAGAAAAAAAAGAGAAAGATAAAGATGAAGAATGAGAGTGAGAGTTTGTTAATTTTAGAAGAAAAAAATTTATTTTATTTGTCAAAAAATATTGAATGACATATTTTGATTTGTCAAATTACTAATATAAAATATAAATTATATATAGAGTAAAAATAGTAGAGAGAAAAAAAATAGAGAGAGATAGATGAGAGAATTTAGGAAGGGAGTTTATTAATTTTGAAAAAAAAAATATTCTCTCAATTTTAATAAGAGAGTGTCATGTGATACATTTGATTATTAAATTAGATAGTAATATATGATACATAATATAGATATATTTCAATTTCAATTTTAATATTTCAATTTTAATTTTAATGCAATTAAAGAATGTCATGTTGCACATTTTGATTGTCAAATTAGTAATTAGTCATTGATATTGATAATGATATATAAAATAGATAGAGTGGTTGAAGAAATGAGAGAAATAGAGAAAGGAAGAGGGAGGAGGGGAGAACTCTTTAATTTTGGAGGGAAAGATTTGATTTCAATTGCAATGAGGGAGTGACATGTGGCACATTTTGGTTGTAAAATTAGTAAGGAAGAGTGAAGAATTCTTTAATTTTGGAGGAAAAGATTTAATTTTAATTACAATGAGATTGACATATGGCACATTTTTGTTGTAAAATTAGTAAAGAGGAAAGGAGAATTCCTTAATTTTGAAGGGAAAGATTTGATTCCAATTGTAATGAGAAAGTGACATGTAGTACATTTTGGTTGTAAATTAGAGATATATAATAGATATAATAGATGTTTCAAGCAATCAGCACCAAAAAATTAATCATTTAATCATGCTTCAAACAATGAGTTTAAGCAATCAGCACTAAACACCCAGTTTAAACAATTAATCACTTAATAGCACTAAAGAATTAATCAACAACCAGCACCAAAAAACTAATCAGCAACCAGTACCAAAAAATTAATCATTTAATGAAGAACTCTACCTAATGCATCTAATCAAATCAAGGCTTATGTAGAAATCATGACAGACCAACACTGCTATGCTATTCCTTTGATAGTCATTTGGAATCAGCACTAAACAATCAGTTTAAACAATTAATCACTTAACAGTTAATAATTCTTTAAGCAATAAGCACTAAAGAATCAATCAACAACCAGTACCAAAAAATTAATCAGCAACCAGCACAAAAAAATTAATCATTTAATGAAGAAATCTAACTAATGAAGAACTCTAACTAATGCATCTGAACAAATCAAGGTTTATGTAGAAATCATGACAGACCAACTGTTATGCTATTCCTTTGATAGTCATTTGGATTTTGGATCTGTAAAATATTCCCTTTCCCTCTTGAATGGTTCATATTCTTTTTCGTTTTACAAATTAGATTCTGTAAATAAGCATGATTTTCAGTCACATATAAGAAGACTTCTCTGATGCATGTTGGTTAACAGGAGGAGTTACTTCAACCATTATTATTACAACAAATTAGATTTATACTTAAGGTTAGTGGAAGACAGGGGAGAATGCAGAGCTGGCGGCGACAGAGACAGTGGCTGGGGTGGAAGGGTCGAACAGGGTTGGCGCCGGTGGGAAGACACTTCGCAACGGCAAGGAGTGGTGGCGGTGGCTGCGATTTCCACGGCTGACTTCGCAACGGACAGGGCTGTGCAAATTTCCAAGCTGGCTCCAGGAACTTGCGACAGTGAGTGACTTCCACGGAACTTGCGACCGCGACGGTGGCTGGACGAAGGGTGCGCGGGAAGCTCGAGGTGGAGACTGGAGGCGTGGTAACTGAGAGCGAGAGGTGAGAGTGGAGGGCTGGAGGGTGGAGGCTCGAGAGTTGAGAGTGTTGTCTGGGTAAAAAACTGAAGAGTGAAGACTGAAGGCTAGGGTTCTTCTAGGGGCAAAACGCAGCGTTTTGGGCAAAAATAAAAAAATCGGCCGAGTCACGATTCGGTTAGACCGAATGATTTTCTGCCAATTCGGCGGTTCAACTTCGATTCTTAAATTTGACAATTTTTTCTTTTGCTCGAACTATATTTGTTAATGGTTCCCGGTTCGATCAGTTTGACCTATCGATTCGAACCAATTTTCATAACATTAAATAATAATACATTTCAAGAAAATAACGGTCATAGCATTTTTTGAATTTTAAAGTTTAAATCTTAAATTTTAAATCTT
>NC_029794.2:128292171-128299490 GCF_000816755.2 Arachis ipaensis
TAATCAAACTTCAACCATTATTCACATTTTATTCTTTTTATTCTTATTTTTTTTCGTTGCAAATTTTTTTTTTTTTTTTAGAAATTTAATTCTAATTCGGTATTCAAATCAAAGCAAGCTGATATGATTGGTCCGAATTTAGTCACAAAAATATATTTACTCGATCTATTTTAAAGCACTCAAATTTAATCAGTTCAATTCTCAATCCAGGCCAATCATTACACCCTAGCTTCACGAATTAAACATTAAAAGCAACAATTCTAGTTACGAATTTGACGATAATGTAACACTATTTTGTTTTTTGATTTGTGACTATTTACTAAAAATTATTTTTAAATTTAATTTTAACTATAAAAATCTAAAATTAAATTCAACTAATAACTTAATAAACATCTCCAATAAAATCTTTAAAAAAATTATGCAATACCTCAATGCATCTAAATTTGTTTTCAATATTTTTTTCTTTTGAATTATGGAACGAACTGCTCTGATACCATAATGTAACATCCTTCCACACAGAGTCTTATGCTTAAGTCATAAAGCTGAGGTGGCAAGGTATTATGACATCTAAAGGTAATAATATACATATAATGGTATTGAAAAGGAGTAATATAGGAGGAGCCTTGAAAAACAGGTAAAACAAAATCGTAAAATAAAAAGCGCAACGCTCAGAAAATGAGGTACTTGCGTGCTAAGAAATCTAAAGTTTAGAAGTATAGAATAAACAGAAAGTGAGAATAGAGAACCAATGATACAAAATAACTAGCTCCTAACTCAACCTGCGAAGCCAAGGCTGACCGGAGAATATTTATATACATATATACATATTCCAAAAACCCAAAATACATAAATGAAAACTCTAACTCTCCTTAAACCTCTAAGAGGAACAAAATAAACAAGTTATTCGGAGAGAAAGTTAAGTACACATATACATAAACTAAACAGCAAAAGAAACCCAGAAACCACTTCGCTTCAGAAGTCCAGATGCCTACCGAGGAGCCTCCCGACCTGCATCTGAAAAACAACAACACAGTATAGTGTGAGAACCGGAGGTTCTCAGCATGATAAAGGTGCCACGCACATAGTATATAAGGTCCTGGGAATGCCAGAGGCAATCCTAGAACGCCAACTCTCAAATTATAAAGTTTAAGTTAATAAACAGAAGTCATAAAAAAGGTGGTCTTCTAGGGAATTCTAAACCTAGCTTAAACTTTAACCTTAACTCTAAACCTGCCCACCTTTCCTCTGTACCTCCATCTCCGATGATTTGCATAGACAAAACAAACAGACAAGGCAAATACAGATAGAAAACAAGTAGTTCAAGTAACAATTACAATAATTAGCAGAATATAATCAATTAGGCATTCCCAATTAAGGCATAGCAAACAAAGCACACATATGCATATGATGAATGTCTATCCTACTGGCCGTGAGCTCACGTGTCGGTTACTTTGGCATAACCCGATACATCTGGTAGCTAACCCAGACATTGGTCTCTAGGTTGTGCATCTCCAGGAGGATCATAAACGAAGGAGAGTGCCTTTCCACCTTCTCCTGGAGGATATACGAAGGAGAGTGTCTTTCCACATCGAAGGAGTGTGCCTTTCCACCTTGTAACTAGAAAAGAATGTGGGGGAAAACAATACGAAGGAGAGTGCCTTTCGACCTTCCCCACATCCACATCACGACAAGAGAGGGAATTTCCGTCCTCAACTTGCCATTCGAACACATTTTCAAGTTAATACGCAAGCAGGATCACACTCAGACCTTGCCATCTCGACCATTTCGGCCACATACACATCTTGATCATTCCGGCCAAACACAGTCATCCCAAATCTCATCATTTATCATCATCATTTCCTTACATTTATTCTTTATAGCCATAGTTTAGCATGGTCTCATACATACACCTCATATCATTGCAATTTATACCTAATTCATCATTTAAGATTATTACTTCACTCTCAAGTTATCACCTTTTTCCTAGCTTCAGCTCATTACTAAACTTACTACTATAATTTAGGGCTAAAAGAACGAAAACGGAGGTTTAGAAGTTTGAAATTAGGTATGAAAACAAAAAATATAGTATTGCTGAAACAGGGGCCACGCGTGCACATGGGTCATGCGTACGCATGGAAGTCCACTACCGAAATGTCATGCGTACGCGTGGGAGTGCATTTGGCCCATTTCGCGTACGCATCCCTCTTTACGCGTACGCATGTAAACCAGGCAGTAGCGATTGTCGGCGAAGGGGGTATATGCGTACGCAAAATTGCCATGTCATGCGTACGCGTGGGCCACGCGTACACATGGACATGCATTTTTCCAAAGATTTCACTAAGTTTCAAAAGCCGCAGAATTTTAGTTTTTAACTTCAAATTTTTTACGCGCATAATTTTTTCGTTTTAAATCATTTTTTCTCCATTCTTCGAACGGCGTAAACTTCACAGACCCAATTTTCATACAAAACAAGTTTGAAACTATTTGAGGGTCCGGAAGCCAAGTTATAACTCGCCAAAATTTGGCCAAAAACTCCTTTTTCACAAAACTTCAAAACCTCCATTTTCTTTAAAACTCAACTCCAATTCAAAATTACCAACCCTATAACCATCATAACCATCAGCACAACATATTTTCACATCCAATTCATTCCTCAATTCATCAATATCATATATCAACCTCTCAATTAACCAACAAGATAAGCACATTCTTATTCATTATATATACACAAACATATATCGTCATTAACTCATCACTTAATCTCTTATCCAACCAGCATTAAACTCACAATATATCACTTAACACTTATCCAACAAGCACCAAATTCATATCACAGTTCTTATCAAAGTCACTAAGCATCAGTATGCTCATACGTTCCAACCTATGCTATGGTCACCTAACCTAAGTTTTCACAAAACATTATATATTAAATACGAGAAACCTAAACTATACCTTGGCCGATTTTCACGTATTTTCCAAGGCACCCACTTAAGCGAAGAGAAATTCCTTAACACCAAAATCCAACTCTAGCATCAACCAAGTTCCAATCAAGCTTCTACTAGCTCCATATCATATATATACACCTAATACATGTTTCACACACTCATATACAAAATTCAATACCCCACATATAAAATCAAAGGATTAGATAGGGTTCTCAAATTCTCACCTTACCAAAGTGTCACACAAGCAAGAGTGAACGTTTTTCTCTAGCTAATCGGATCCTATAACATCAAGGAAGCAAAATCTCACCACCACTTTAATAAATTTCGAAAATAGAAAGGGATAGAGCAACTGGGGTGATAGAGTAGCTCACCTATAAAATTGTTCTAATGAATTCGTAGAGCGCCGTGGACGCGTGACCACAAACGGTGCGGCGATCGGAGTTCGGAGCAAGAAGTTATATGGATTTAATCAAAGTCAAGGGTTTTTGGTGAAGCAAAGAGCACTTCCCCCTTTGCTGAAATGTTTCAGCATGGGTGAAGTTGAAGGGAGAAGGGGAGTTGTATTCCTTTAAGGCTAATGGGCTGAATTAGGCCTTGGGCCCAGTTTGTCCGATTCGGCCTGTTCGGCCCAATTTTGGGCCAAATTCTTTGAAATTAGTGTCAAAATTCTCGTTTTAATTAGTTCTATCCTATTTTAATATAATATTCATATTTCTAATTCCTTTGATTAAAATTTAATTTATTGACTAATTATTTGCTAATTTTTTGGAGTTTACATCCTACCCACCTAATTAAGAATTTTGTCCTCAAAATTCAGATTCAGTTATTTGGAAAGAGGTGTGGGTAGTGGTCTCATTTCGGATTCAATACTTCTCGGTCTTAATCACTTGGTCTCAATTGCTCACCGTTCCTAATATTGTCGAGATAATTTCCAAGAAAGTGCAACTTCCCTTTTCTAACCATCTAGGTCTTCACTTCTAATAGAATCAGTTGGTTGGGATCGCGTAGTTAGAATCTTAGTTTGAGTTTCACTAACCTTTCCTCTATTGTTTCGGTTATCAATTTAGAATTTAGGTTGTCAAATATTTCGGGGTTAGGTTGATACCAGAGTGACTAACGTACCACGCCACCTTAATGTATAGCCTTGTCATTCGATTCACAATTACCTAATGGTATTAAATCCTTCGATCATAGCTAAAAGTTTTTCTATCGGGTCGTCGTCATGGCACCATGAGATTGCATCCACCCACGTCCTAAGTCCTTAGTTAATGTGTCGTTAGGTTCAGGTGTGATGAATCTCGACACAAAGGTTGCTTTCTCCTCTCAAAGTTCGAAATCTTGTTATATTGAGGCATCTAAGTAACCAGTGTGTCTTAACGCGTCGATTGAACCATAGACAATACGGTTGGCAAAAATTAATGCTTCAGATCTCTTCTTGTTGTGGTATATTACTCATTCCATCTTCCGTATTTTAAAAGCTTTGCTCTTAATGGATTATTGCCATGATGATTATATTTAGAAACTATACAAGATGTTTACCGCGCGCGAGGCAACTTCTGAAAAATATCAAGCTGAGAGACGTTCACATCACACGACCGGAGTTCATAAGTAATGAAAAATGACATCTGGTATGATGACCGTACTATGCCTTAAGATGATAAACAAAACATACAAGAAGAAAATCAAGATGCATAGTAAAAGAGGAATTCGATCTTGAAATAATGAGAGAGAGAATCAAGGAATTTCGAGTCAAATAAGTCTCAACTAAATTCCAAAGAATATAAATTGCGGAGGTGAGCAACTCTACTCACAACAAATTCCTCAAATTCAGAATTGACATAAGTATGTTTGGATAAGGTTCATACAAGTAAGGAATGAAAATTTGGAAAGATGGCCAATTCATTACGAGTGTTGCAAAACTTATCGGGTAATCGCGGGTTATTTATATTGTCTTGTATGGCTAAATGGCGAGAGCTGATAAGGTCGGGAATTAGCGAGTAGGCTTGGGATAAGATCGGTTCTAGTTTGTTTGATGGCATTGTAAGAGGTGAATTTTATTATTGATCGTGGTGAAAGCTGGCTGTGTGTGAGTCGAGAGCAAGCAGACAGTTGTATTTAAGTTAAAATGTGTAGTAAAGCATAGAGGGCTTGAGTAATTTAAAAGAATTATCAACTCCAATTGTTAAAAGGGCTTCCAAATTTAAACAAAACTATGAACTAAGAAGTAGAATTGGGAGAGCTACCAAATAACCAACTATAGTGTTGAAATAAGCTCGAGTAATAATGAGTATGGAAATGTTTGGGCTGCTGACTTGTGATGTAACCATGGTACACCAACGATTTGACAAAGGTGATATTGTAATTGGCTTTTAGATTGAACTATAGTAAGTTGATTATCGAAAGTCTTTCTGTTGTTATCTTCCTCTCCCTCTGACATCACTGGTATTTCACACTGAGAACGCTTAGTCGAACAGACTTCATTTCTACTACTCACTTCATCTAGCTTTCCAAGTTCTGTCAACTTTAACAGTGTTATCGTACATAAGGTAACCAAGAATGATTCGGTCCTCGGCTCTAATATTTATTGCTACTCACTCTCTCTCGCCACCTGAGCAATTTGCAACTAAAAGCTAAATCCGTGTCATGCCTCTTCTTCGCAGTTTTGGGTTGTCAAGTTTGACACCTACAATTCTGGTTTATCTTAAGTATGGATAAGTGCGATGTCTCACTCCTACAATGCGATTAAAATTCAAGGATCAGTTTCATCCTGCCTCCTCCTTGTTGTGACCCACCATCACCTTGGACCCTCCTACGTGGATAGACTATCGCCCTATGCCTCTGATTCACTTATCTTTAAGAGTCTTGATCATTCATCCAATACCAACCAAAAACTTCACTAAACTCTGCAAGTTTTGACGACAATACCCTACTCGGAACGATTTGGTTTGGTTCTAAATCCAATACTAGGTTTGACATTTCACTGTTAGATCTTTCTTCCCTATCCTAGGCTATGAGTAATCATGGTATCCTAGAATGATACATTGCCCCTCAAATTCAATCATTGCAATTACCTTAACTTTACAATTGTGATCGATCAGCATCATGAGTTTTCCCCATGTGGACTAGGACAGTCCTTAACTAGATGCCCTGGTGATCCGCACCGATAACACATACCTTGCTTGTTTTTATGCTGCCTATTTAGTCGGTAGTTCTTAGTCCTCTTGAATTCTTGACTCCTTGGTGCCAAGTTCTGATGATGGTCTCTTCGGCAAAACTTCTGGTTATCATTCTTTGCCACGGCTACGTTCCTCACACATTCTTCAGCCATTCGACTCTTGTTCACAAGTTCAGAAAATACCCTGATCTCCGTCGGTGCAACAAAGCTCAGAATATCACTCCGAAGGCCTCCCTCATACTTAATGCATTTCCACTCAGCAAAGTCTTCAAGTGCACCATGACAGATTCGGAAAAAGCGACACAGTTCTTCGAACCTGCTAGTATATTCGGTAACAGTCATCTGGCCTTGTTTCAATTTCAGCAATTCGAGTTCTTTGGCATTCCTAACTGAATTGGAAAAGTACTTTCTGTAAAATTCTGTGAGGAACAATTCCCAAGATATTACGACACCGTCTGGCTGCAGAATACGTCGTGTTCCTTGCCACCAGTGCTGGGCCTCGCCTTGCAGCTGATAAGTCCCAAATTCAACCCACTACTCTTCGGAAACTTGCTGAATCTGCAGTGCCCGCTCCATTGCCTGAATCCAGTTATCCGCTTCAGTGGGGTTTGAAGTTCCTCTGAAGGTCGGAGGGTGAACCTTTAGAAAAGAGGAAAGCGCCATAGGGCCGTTTGCGCTATTATTTCTATTGTTCCCGTTGTTCATCTCATTCCCCAGCGCTTTGGCTGTCTCCTGCATAGCCGCAGCCATGTTTCCCAGGGCATCCATGAAGTCTACAGGGTCATTCCCTGTCGGTTCACGATTAGCACTGCCTATTTTACCTCTGCCTCGCCCACGACCGCGTCCGCGAGTCGACATCTGGTCCCTATACACACCAAACAAGTGATATCAAGTTGATCAGTCCAAATATCGCAAGTCTAGTGCTTCAAGTCCCAAATGCATGCTCGTGAATGTTTATACTATGTATATCAGTCAGATATCTTAGTAGCACATAGACACATACACAAAGAATGCACAGAAGCATAGTCAATCCGTCCCTCAGGCTCTACAGGAACGAACTGCTCTGATACCATAATGTAACACCCTACCACACAGAGTCTTATGCTTAAGTAATAAAGTTGAGGTGGCAAGATATTATGACCTCTAAAAGTAATAATATATATATATATATATATATACAAGAAGAAATATATAATGGT
>NC_029794.2:128299825-128312970 GCF_000816755.2 Arachis ipaensis
ATATATATATATATATATATATATATGAGGAGTAATATATAATGGTATTGAAAAGGAGTAATATACGAGGAGCCTTGAAAAACAGGTAAAATAAAATCGTAAAATAAAAAGCACAACGCTAAAAAAATGAGGTACTTGCGTGCTAAGAAATCTAAACTTTTGAAGTATAGAATAAACAGAAAGTGAGAATAGAAAACCAAGGATATAAAATAACTAGCTCCTAACTCAGCCTACGAAGCCAAGGCTGGCCGAAGAATATTTATATACATATATACATATTCAAAAAATCCAAAATACATAAATGAAAACCCTAACTCTCCTTAAACCTCTAAGAGGAACAAAATAAACAAGTTATTCGGAGAGAAAGTTAAGTACACATATACATAAACTAAAAAGCAAAAGAAACCGAGAAACCACTTTGCTTCAGAAGTCCAAATGCCTACCGAGGAGCCTACCGACCTGCATCTGAAAAATAACAACACAGTATGGGGGTGAAAACCGGAGGTTCTCAACATGGTAAAGGTGCCACGCACATAGTATACAAGATCCTGGGAATGCCAGAGGCAATCTTAGAATGCCAACTCTCAAATTATAGAGTTTAAATTAATAAACAGAAGTCATAAAAAAGGTGGTCTTCTAGGAAATTCTAAACCTAGCTTAAACTTTAACCTTAACTCTAAACCTGCACACCTTTCTTCTGTACCTCCATCTCCGATGAGTTGCATAGACAAAACAAACAGACAAGGCAAGTACAGATAGAAAACAAGTAGTTCAAGTAACAATTACAACAATTAGTAGAATATAATCAATTAGGCATTTCCAATTAAGGCATAGCAAACAAAGCACACATATGCATATGATGAATGTCTATCCTACTGGCCGTGAGGTCACGTGTCGGTTACTTTGCCAGAACCCGACACATTTGGTAGCTAACCCAAACATTGGTCTCTAGGTTGTGCATCTCTAGGAGGATCATAAACGAAAGAGAGTGCCTTTCCACCTTCTCCTGGAGGATATACGAAGGAGAGTGTCTTTCCACATCGAAGGAGTGTGCCTTTCCACCTTACAACCAGAGAAGAATGTGGGGGAAAACAATACGAAGGAGAGTGCCTTTCCACCTTCCTCACATCCACATCACGATAAGAGAGAGAATTTTCGTCTTCAACTTGCCATCCGAACACATTTTCAAGTTAATACGCAAGCGGGATCACACCCAGACCTTGCCATCTCGACCATTTCGGCCACATACACATCTCGACCATTTCGGCCATACACAGTCATCCCAAATCTCATCATTTATCATTATCATTTCCTTACATTTATTCTTTATAGCCATAGTTTAGCATGGTCTCATACATACACCTCATATCATTGCAATTTATACCTAATTCATCATTTAAGATTATTACTTCACTCTCAAGTTATCACCTTTTTCCTAACTTCAGCTCATTACTAAACTTACTACTATAGTTTAGGGCTAAAAGAACGAAAACAGAGGTTTAGAAGTTTGAAATTAGGCTTGAAAACATAAAATACAATTTTGCTGAAACAGGGACCACGCGTGCACATGGGCCATGCGTACGCGTGGAAGTGCACTACCAAAATGTCACGCGTACGCGTGGGAGTGCATTTGGCCCATTTCGCGTACGCATCCCTCTTTACCCGTACGCATGCAAACCAGGCAGTAGCGATTGTCCGTGAAGGGGGCATATGTGTACGCATAATTGCCATGTCACGCGTACGCGTGGACGTGCTTTTTTCCCAAGATTTCACTAAGTTTCAAAAGCTGTAGAATTTTAGTTTTTAACCTCAAACTTCCGACGCGCATAACTTTTTCGTTTTAAATCATTTTTTCTCTGTTCTTCGAACGGTGTAAACTTCACGGACCCAATTTTCATACAAAACAAGTTTAAAACTATTTAAGGGTCTGGAAGCCAAGTTATGGATTGCCAAAGTTTGGCCAAAAATTAATTTTTCACAAAACCTCAAAACCTCCATTTTCTTTAAAACTCAACTCCAATTCAAAATTACCAACCCTATAACCATCAGCACAACATATTTTCACATCCAATTCATTCCTCAATTCATCAATATCATATATCAACCTCTCAATTAACCAACAAGATAAGCACATTCTTATTCATTATATATACACAAACATATATCATCATTAACCCATTACTTAATCTCTTATCCAACCAGCATTAAACTCACAATATATCACTTAAAACTTATCCAACAAGCACCAAATCCATATCACAATTCTTATCAAAGTCACTAAGCATCAGTATGTTCATACGTTCTAACATATCCTATGGTCATCTAGCCTAAATTTTTACAAAAATATTATATATTAAATACGAGAAATATCTTGGCCAATTTTTACGTATTTCTCAAGGCACCCACTTAAGCAAAGAGCAATTCCTCAACACCAAAATCTAACTCTAACATCAACTAAGTTCCAATCAAGCTTCCACTAGCTCCATATCACATATATATACATACACCTAATACATGTTTCACACACCCATATACAAAATTCAATACCCCACATATAAAATCAAAGGATTAGATAGAGTTCTCAAGTTCTCACCTTACCAAAGTGTCACACAAGCAAGAGTGAACATTTTCCTCTAACTAATCGGATCCTATAACATCAAGGAGGCAAAATATCACCACCACTTTAATAAATTTCGAAAATAAAAAGGGGTAGAGCAACTGAGGTGATAGAGTGGCTCACCTATGAAATTGTTCCAATGAATTCATAGAGGTCGACGCCGTGAACGCGTGGGCGCAAACGGTGCAACGATTGAAGCTTGGAGCAAGAAATTATATGAATTTAATCAAGGCCAAGAGTTTTTGGTGAAGCAAAGAGCTCTTCCCCCTTTGCTAAAATGTTTCAGCGTGGGTGAAGTTGAAGGGAGAAGGGGAGCTGTATTCCTTTAAGGCTAATGGGCTGAATTGGGCCGTAGGTCCATTTTGGGTCCGTTCAGCCTAATTTTGGGCTAGATTCTTTGAAATTAGTGTCAAAATTTTTGTTTTAATTAGTTCTATCCTATTTTAATATAATATTCATATTTCTAATTTCCTTAATTAAAATTTAATTTATTGACTAATTATTTGTTAATTTTTCAGAATTTACATAATACATTAATTACTTAATAATTTTATCAATATGCATTAAAAACTCCATCAATGTAATACCTTCTAAGATATTGTGCCAACACATGTTATAATATTAATAATATAAAGGAGTTTCAAAACTCCAAACAATACAAGAGTATTATATCAAACACCGATCTATCACCATTTATTTTATAGGTGAGATCAAGAAAAAATATTCAATTGTAAAAATTTTCTCTTTATTCTCTAAAATAAAAATCTAAAATTTAGAGGATCTAAATTCCAACCCCTGTATGATTGTAAACTTCAAACACTCCCCCCCAAAAGAAATCCCATTTTACTATGCCAAACAAACAAATTCCAACCTCTATATGGTTGTAAACTTCAAACACTCCCCTCCCCCCAAAAAAGAAATCCCATTTTACTATGCCAAATGTGATATTTAGCATATAATATCTTTATTACTTGCCCTACTTGCCTAGTCACACTTAAAAAAAAATTATATAATAAAAGATCATATTTGATTTTATTAAGTTAAAAAAAAAATAGAACATCAACTCCTATGATTGCATCAACCGTGTTATATGACTCCGTTTGATTAGTAGGTGATAATACATAAGTCATAAACATAAAGATACAAAATAATTTAGACACAATGTGACAAATTTTTAAATTTGTTTGATATTCAAATATATAACACTACATTTATATTATAATTCTAATAAAATAACACTATTAATTCTACCACCGTTATTATCTCTCCACTATCTTTATCATCATCATTATTATGTTAAACCAAATTATCACTATTAATAATTTTAATATAATTACAAATTCAATTCAACCAACCAACAAACTAATACAAAATTACTTTAACAATAAGATTAATCAAAATTTAAATAAAAAAATAAATAAAAAAATAGAAAATTCTCCCACTCAATTATCTTCTTCTCATCTTATTTGTAAAAAACAAAATCTAGTTACAGTCACAAACAAAAAATTAAATTAATTGAAATTAAAAACAGAAAACAACAGTGAGGCAGAAAACGGGTGGTAACGCGCAAATGAGGAATATGATAGTGGCAATGACAATGAGAAAGAAGAAGAGTCATCGAGAAAGAAAAAGAGCAACAGTGACTGCGACAACACATGAAGGAGGAGACGATAATGAAGGAGGCGGCGTGACAAAGGAATGCAACAAGGTTTCGACCCTTACACCTCATGTATGGCTAAACATACCTCCATTATCATACTAAGGGCTTGTTTGGGTGCCATTGTCGAAAAAGATTTTTTTTAATAATATTTTTTTAAAAAAATCTGTTATAAAAATAAATGCGATTTTATGTTTGCATATTTTATGTAAAAAATTTTTTTTATCTATCAATTATGTTTGGATAAAATAAGATATAAGTATTTTTTGTTAATTTATTATGTAAAAAACATCTTTTTTTTTTTAAGAAAAAAAGATCTTTAAAAAAAGATGTAAATTGTAACTTCTTAAAAAAGATGTTTTTTTTTTATTTTTCTAGTATTTTTACTTTTACTATTAAAAATTTACCAAACACACTAAAAAATAAAAAAAGAGAGATATTTTTTCATTAAAAAAGATCTTTTTTTATCGATTTAATGGCACCCAAACAAACACTAATTGTCTTCTTACTACAAAGTGTGTAAATAATTTTATATATTGAATACCTAGTGCAACTTAAAAAAAAAAAATTTTTGTTATATATATTTGTTCATATTTTGAGATTTAGTTATTCTTAAAATGTTGAAGATATGTATTTTAAATTTTTGACTATTTTATATTTTTTATTTACATGAGACCGATTTTATTGGTTCAACCAATAATTTATCGGTTGAACTAATGAACTAATAAACCAGTAAATTAATTGGTTCGATCACTAGTTCAATTTTTATAACTATAGATTAGAGAACAAGGAATAAAGCATAAAATTAGAACCAAAAAAAAAAGGATAATATTAAAAAAATTTGTGTCTTATAATTTGTATTTTAGTGTCTTAAATTAAAGGAGAAATACTAAAAATATGTATTTTATGTGTTTTTGTGTACTGTCGTACTCATAAAAATTTGTGTCTAATAAATTAAATGATAGACATGTACCATCTTGTATGACAAAACAAATGCTGTATATATAAACACCATAAATCATATAGACACAAAAAATGGCTTTATATATATTTATATTATAATTTATAATTAAGTTTTATAAATAAGAGTAAAGTATCATTTTTGTCCCCAACGTTTGGGGTAAGTCCCAAAGTTGTCCCTAACGTTTCAATCGTCCTATTTAAGTCCCTAACGTTTCAAAATTGACTCAATGTTGCCCTGCCGTTAGGGATCCGTTAATAGAATTGACGGCGGGACAAAATTGAGACGATTTTAAAACGTTAGGGACTTAAATAGAACGAAAACATTGGGGACAAAAACGATACATAAAAATAAATTTTATTTTTATCCTTCAATAATTTTAATTTTTACTATACATAATATTCAATTATTTTTTTATAAATATATGCAACTACGTAATAAAAGATTTGATGACGAATTTTCACTGTTTACCTAACTTTCAATTGCATTGTTTTTTTGAAGGGCTAATAAGATCATTGATTCGTTATAATTAAGGACAAATTAATCCCTCTAGATATGATTAAAGTTCGGAGACTCTAGGCATGCATGAAAGATAGCTGGCATGTAACAAAGCGAAACCATTATTATTGACCAAGTTAAAAGAGTAATAATGAGTAGTGATAATAATAATCTAGTGGGTATACGCACAACGATATGGTCAAAAAAGAGTTTTTGATCTTTCAAGTTGAGAGTGACGGTGAAAAAAAAAAATATCTATAGACAAATTCAAAAGGAGAAGAGGATATATATGAGACTCAAATAACTTAGAAGGCCCACAAATTGATTATGATGAATGAATAGATTCTCGCCTTCGTTTAAAGCTCCTTTTCAATGGCGATCGAAAGTCAGCGTGACCATATAACAGTGACAATTATTGCACAGCACTGGATTATATATATTGCTAACATCCACACCTTCACGTAGAGGCCAGCATGCAACACATTTTAATTTCTTTTTGGATCAAAAGCTCCTTTCTTTAACCAAATAAAATATTAGATAAATAATATTATAATTTTATTCTTTAAACATTTATTGTGATTTTAACTTTTTTTTTCTTTAACTTTTTTAACTTTGATTAAATTAGCCTTAAATCCAGAGCTTTAAGTTTGATTTCGGTTTGGTTTTGGCAGCTAATAATTTAGGAGATAATTTGGTTTTGTCTCATAAAAACTAGAAAACATAACTAAAACAAAGAGAAAGAAAATGACATAACCATATATTCTGGTTCAATTGCCTAATACAATGCAGTCTACATCTAGTCTTCACCATAACGTTAGTGAAAATTTCACTATATAATTTAAGTATTACATACACCAATTCTCTAGAACTCAACGTAATCCTATATCTGGACACACAAGTTTTAACATAAACTTGACTTGACTATGCTAATATCTAGACTAACCACACTAAGTGCTTACTCAACTTAACAAGGGATATCACTCAAGTATATGACACAATACAGAAAATACAACCAAAAGAAATTTGAAAATCACTCTTGATTTTTTTTCCAAGTGTTTCACTAAGTCTTTTTCACTTTATGCCTTTTAGCAATGTCCCATTTTCTTATCTTTTACCTCTCAAAGAAAACTAAGAAAGATATACATTGAAATTGAAATACAAACAGTAAAATATGAAGGAGATGATGAATATGCAGTTTTGACTCTATAAACTGAATCTAACATCTGAACTCATAACCTTATTTTCCATCTTGGCAGAGTGCTCTTTTTAGTGTATGTGCAATGCTTTCAAGACTTCAAACTCATTAGTGATGATTCACTCTTTTCTCTCTTTCTTTCGGGTTCTCTCTCTTCTTTTTTGCAAAACATATTCTTTTTTTTCTTTTCTACCTTATTTTGAGTCAAGATTAAGGTTTCTCTTAAATCAATTTTTTGGATCTTAAGCTTTTAAAATTCATCATTATCTTTTTTTAATCAATCCCCTAAATTAGAGATCTAAAGTCTGGTTCATTTATTTAACCGAAGACAACAGAATAGCAAAAATAAATTTGCTCAATGATAATTTTAAATTCAAATTCTTGAAGATGTATTTTAATTTCAAGTAACAATTTTAATTGTTAATTTATAACAGAGATAATCAACCACCATTTTATTTATTTTTCTTTAAATAGCGTTGCATAGAATAGGAGAAAAAATAAAAAAATAAACTTATATATAAAAGAAAATAAATCATCTTTAACTTCTAACTTAGTTTAACATGCTTTTAATTAACGTGATTGAACCTTATTTTTTTTTATTATTGACTTTCTCTTTCTTTCTTTTATGGTGAACGAATTTAAAGATAAAGCTTTTTCTCTCTCTTTCTCTTGTGTTTATTCGAAGTGAGCATCTGAAACTTTGTTTAAGTTTGTTTCTCTATTGCTGGATATGATTGGACTTGGATAGTGAATCAATTTTCTTTCATCACTTTTGAGCATATTTGTTTTATTGGATTGGATTACTGCATAATTATTTAGGTCTGTATTATTAAGTAACACAATTAAATTCAATTGAATGTTTAATTTAATAATTTAATGTTTGTCATTATCATTAAATTAATTCACTAGGTCCCATCATTCATAATTTTACTTCCTTCTGGTGTGATTTTTCAAGATTGCATCTATTCTCATTGTGAAAGGATTGTGGGAATAACATATTATTATTTATGAAGTACAATATTTTATTGAGTTATTATATTAGTGTGTTAGACTATTTTACATATATAACATTCATTTGTCACTAGTTTAATATGTGTATCATTTGTGTCTAATTATGGTTAACAAATTAATGAAAAATATTTTTTTAACACTATATAACTTAATAAAAAAATAATAATATTTAAAAATTTTAAAAATTTTATTTTTTATCTTTAAAAATAAATTAAACAATTTACGTACCACGCCAAAACACAATAGAATTCACCGATTTTGCTGTTAGCTTTACACTTTATTAACAAAAATTTTAGTAGGATCCTCCCCTATTATGCATGAGTCGTCATTTTAGTCAACCCAAGCATGATGATTTATTTACAACCTTCACATCATCTTCACCGCAAAGACCACTGAAGACTGATGAAATTGATTTGATAGAATTAATCATTATATATAATCATCTCAGCCTCAAAGTGACCCACCTCTCATATATCATATACAGGATGAGGCTTTGTCTATATCGACAACTGCTTCAAAGTATGCATGTATTGTGGCATGCGCACATCTCATCAATCTATCTACAGTCTATTTTATTTTTTAAAGTATTTATTTACTATGTAAATGTTTTACATATATGAATTATAAAAGATTTTAGATGTCCAAAATCAAAATATAATAAATACATTATTAATTACTATAATAATTGCTAATAAATCTCTAAATATCAAGAATCTTATTATATTAATCTTTTGATTGTCTGATATATCTAATAACAATAATAATTATTTAACACATAATAAATTAAATTATGATCATATTATTTATTCCCAACATAAAGATATAGACTAACTCAATATTCATCCCAGATTTGAATGCCATTAGAACATGCCCTTTTTAGCTAAATTATTAAAAATGATATTATTAAAATAAATAATATATATAGTGTGTGTGAGAAAGACATTATCAAATGAAAAAACAATTAATCAAAGATAACATAGATTGCGATGCTATGTGAATTAAGCTGACCAAAAATGATGATAACTAATAAGTAATAAGCGTGAATGAGTCAAATGATTAAAATTTAAAAGAGAGTCTGAATGTTAAAACCAATGTGCCAATGTTAATAATCATGATTCCAAGTCGGGCTATATCCCATAATATTTCAAAGACAGATTTCATTATTTTATTCAAATAGAAAGATGTACTGTCGTAGTTTATATGTAACTAGGGTTATTAATGAGCAATAAAAAAAAGATTAAATATGGTTTATATACAAAACTATAAGATATAATATTTTCTTCAAAAAGTTTACTTTATCTAACTAACAGAGGAGGAGAAAAAGAATTGCATACAACAAATATATGACTGATGTGTTAGAGAAAATTACATAAGAGAAAAAAAATATTACAATCTAAGATCTCTCCAAATACCCCCTAGACTGTGGTGTATTATATTTTTCAATGAAAAATAATTTTTTATAATAAAAAAATTACAAAAAAATGTCATATGTTCTATAAATTTAGTGATTTTTTTTTCAGTTTTAGCCAATTTTACTCTTAAAAAAAAAAACTTTTCCAACAAGATTATTATCCATTCTCTTCATAATAGATGATTCAAAGTCAAGCCAAATAGTGTAAAATTTTTGCAAACTCTGGCCACATTCAAATGGAAATTGATACTTTTTTTTTTTAATTATTGTTGTAAAATATGATCTCTCATCATATATTTTTTAAACAAATTTTTTAGAAAATATATAAAAAAATAAAAAATAATAAAAAAATACACTTAACAAAATAATTAAAAAAATTAAGAAGATCCATTCTGTGTTGTTTTAATACTATAAACTCCTTACTTTGTTACAGATAAATTTAAGATATCGAAAAATTTTCACAAGGTTAAGGTACATGTTTTAAGTACACTTTAGCTCCCATATGGCCAGATCCCAATTCATGAGTTTTTTACTCTATTGTTTTAATGACACCGATAAAGCGTTGGAACTTGGAAGTGATTCCTTCAACTTGATTAAGGTGATTGTTTCCAGTTTCCAACATGATATACAATGCTTTCAAGAGCAAGGATTTCTGCTTCAATCAATTTTGGTACTTATTGTATCTTAAAAATCACAAGATAAAATATATGATCTATCATAGATTTTTTTTTATTTAAATTATTTAAATATAATATTAACAAAAATGTGTAATATGAGGTATATATAGTTTATCTAAAACCGCTTGTATCTCTGATATAGTGCCCTAAATCAAGTTAAACATACATTTGTAAGCGAGTATACTATACCCTGAATATGAAATAACGTGTCAAATCACAATTTGGATGCTATTTGAATACGATCAAAACGTGATAATTGGATATTGTGTATTCAAGATACGTGCGTAACAGAAAAGTAGACACAGTATTTGAGATGTTTGCGAACGCTATATAAAGCGTAAAAGCGTCTAGCTGAAATCTTTGGCTTCATTCTAAATTTTTTTGAGTTTTGAATAATTTTAAAAGCATACATGGCTAGACGTGAGGATTACGTCCGATTATAAAACATTAACAGGCTGAATGCAACCTGGCACATAGTCGGAACATTCGATTTTGAAATCAATTTGTGTATCTATTATTTTTAATAGTTAATTAGTTAATATATTTTTTATTTATTTAGTTTTTAATTGATACCACCTTATATGTAAATTAGATATTTAATATTTATTTGGATGAAATTTGTTGAAAGAATAAAATATTAGAATTTGATTAGGTATATATGAAATAATTTTTATCTGTCATGTTAGTTTATTATAAATTATTTTTTTATTTGTTATTTTTAATTAAATAATATATTCTCTTATGCATTAAATTAGTTAATAAATTATGTTTAAATTTAATTAAATTATATTATTAAGTAAATAATACATTCTCTTATGGAGAATAATATTTATATGCATTAAATTATTTAATGAGTCATGCTTAAATGTAATTAAGTTATACTCATAATTATTTTATTATAAAGCAATATTAAACACAATAGACAATAAATTTTAGAAAACTAATAAATAGTAGTTGTACAGTCACTTTGGTTGCTCTTGGCACGTTGTGTGACTTTGGGGCTCTTGCCGCCTGAAGTGCTGCTACCTTATATCAGGGAGGCTGGGTTCGGACATGCAGTAGAGTTAAGGAATTTCATCTTCGATAATACCTTACTCTCTGCATTTGTGGAGCGGTGGAGATTAGAGACTTATACTTTCCACTTTTCTTGGGACAAGGTCATCATCACACTTTAGGATGTGACATACTATCTTGGATTGTGCACAGATGGTGATCCAATAGGTGGCTGCACTAGAGATTTTCAGTAGTTTCATAAGCACCCCACATGACAATGGATTGCAAATTTGCTCAGTGATAGGCCTCCACCCAACCCGAGGACAAGAAGCAGAATTTTGGATTGAAGATGACTTGGTTCAGGAACAGGATAGCCCACATTCCACCAAGGGGTTGGTGGAGGTACTCTCCGCCAGTGTGCCAGATGTTACTTACTTATGTTGATCAGGAGATACTTATTTACAGACAAGTCAGTTAACCTTGTCCCCCTCAGATGGCTGCCGCTTCTGAAGGATTTTGATAGCTGCAAACAGTTGTCATGGGCTCTGCGCTGCTGTTGCACACCTATCATTCGTTGTGCAACGCTGTTCGGCGTGATATGCCGGACATTGCCAGGTGCGTGTTGTTAGTCATGTCGTGGATCTACCACAGGTTCTCGACTTTCTGTCCTGCCAGATACGATATTCTCATATTTTCTCTTGCTCCGAGGTAATTCTTTAATATTTTTGTTGTAATAATAAGAATGTGCAATATTAAAAACTAACTATAATTTTTTTTATTATTAGGTTGGCGGGACTTGGATAGCAGACTTGGGACCACCATCATGTTAGAGGCCATAGATTGTGGCGCAAGCTGGATGTGTTTAGGTTTGATGAGGTATGACGTCTGAAACCTTCTTATGTTATCACAAATTATTCTTCTAGTACTAAATATAGTATTATGTGTGTTTCCAGTTTCGGTAGACACCGTACGATGATCCCCAGCTACAATAGATGACACTTGACTGGATTAGGAGTGATCATGACGAGATTCATATATGAATGTCCGTGGTGCCATTAGTGTGATTCATTTTGTGGAGTTCCATCACGTGGACAGGATAAAAAGACAGCTCGGTGGTCAACCGGATCGGCTAGAAAACCCGGTCAATATGGATAAGTTTTTGTTCATGACGACCTTGGATGACGACGTGTGGTGGCCTGATCGACATCGTACTTGGTATGATATGTGGAGGGAGCGTGACCACCAGCATAGGATGGTCACCATTGAAGGTGTTAACAACATAATTTGAATCAGACTTGCTCAACTCTACGTCAACACTATTCCGTGGATCGGCGAAGTGAATCGGCCTCGTCAGGACCGAGACTGCATGGGATATTGAAGAAGATGACCCAAAACCACCAAACACATCACGAACCTCCGCATACAATTCCATCACATGTTGCTGCATTAGTCTACCATGCACATCAAACATTATACTAACGTGTTTATCAGCTTTAACCCAAAACGTCCTATTAGTAAAACCTTTATTAGGTAGCACTGATAGGAATTTATATACTATTCGTCCAACATCCTTTGAATCGATTGCCTATCTATTGTTCAAAATGACATTTATAAGTGTATCTAGAGAATTAACACAAAAACAATGCACTATCACAGGTAAATTGCACTCAAATATTATTCCATCATCATTGTTTTTAATGATTCCATTGGAATAAATTACTACTACTACTACAACAAAAATTGATTACTAACATTTTTTTTTGGAAAAAAAAAAAAGAAAGAATAGATAGTATTGAGATGGATTTAGAATGGTTGAGTCAAGAATGACTTTATATAGATGTTTTTAATTATATATTTAGGGTGCAGAAATTTCTTTTTATTTAAGCACATATTTCGTATACGATGTCAGGAAATTATTTACGATTATATTTCGGGTACAGTGTAGTAGTGCACCTGTTTTGTGAACGATTTTTTAAATTGCTTGTATCTCGAATACAGAATATTTAAGTTGTGTTTTTGTTAATTTTAATTGCTATGCGTAAAATAGACGCAAATACATAAAATATGCTATAAATTACGTATTTTTGTAAATATTATATTTAAATAAAAAAAATCCATCTATCAT
>NC_029794.2:128313067-128313467 GCF_000816755.2 Arachis ipaensis
TTAATAATTTTTTATTAATAACAAATTACTAATTGGTAAATATAATTGTGTTTTGTATTTTTATATTTAATTTGAAGTATTTTTTTCGAATCAACTTTTTTATTTTGTAAAATAATACATCTAGGTAGGAGTAATAGCTAGTTTAATTTTAATGTTTGTAGTAAAGCAAAATAAATTTAAATCCAATCTTTTTGTTAAGAATAAAGGATAATACTTTTAAAATAAGGTGCAATGATAAAAATAAATAAACATTATTTTACAATTATAAAGTGTATAGTTACAATTTTATATCATAGCAGTAGATGTTAAACAAAGAAAAGACATTTTTGACTTGTCAAAATAATCTTTGAAGTGGATTTGTCTATTTTAAAATCTTTTCGAATATACTTTTGTTTTTTCT
>NC_029794.2:128313716-128314307 GCF_000816755.2 Arachis ipaensis
AATATGACTGTGATTATAATATTTTAAAAATATTATTAAAATTAAAATAATATTTAAAAAAAATGTTACTACAAAAAAGATTTAGTAAAATATAAAAAAATATAATTTTAATGTTAGCAATACTTAATACTCGCATAACCATTATAACCATCCTAGCATAAGTATACTAAAATTCACTTAGATAGAATTCACATAATATTTTTTTATTAATTTGTTTATAAACAATGTTGGAAGGTCAATAAAATTTTTTGTTTTTAGCTAATAATTAACTAATAATATTTAAAAATATGAGTTAAAAATATGTTGTTAAATTATTAGTTTAAAAATATTAGATTAATAGCTAAAAATAATAATAAAAAATAATAAATTCTGCTCGACCTTAAAAATTTCTTTTTTTTATTATATTGATACATATTAATTAATAGTAGACAAGCAACACCTAAAATATTAAGCCTGCACTTATTTTTGGGACGGAAAGGTTAAGATTGAATATTGTATTTGATAATAAAAAATTGAGACTAAATTTTAGTTCTGTAACAAAATTTGGGACTCTTAAGTACCTTTAGAAAGTAGAAATACATATGATTTAAG
>NC_029794.2:128314577-128314951 GCF_000816755.2 Arachis ipaensis
TTTTATATCAAATACAATATCAAGACTAAAAAATCTTTGTTTCTCATTGTCGGTTTCTCTTCCAAATACATTTTATAAATTTGAGACTTAATATCATGTTTGTTGACGTAGAGATTGATACTAAAATTTCAATATTTTAGTATCTCTAAAAAATGGAGATACAGGGGACTGAAATTTTTTAGAAAAGAGACTGAAATTTTAATAACATTTTATACCTAAAATATCCTAATTTCAATTAATTAATTCCAATTTTACCTTTTGTGCAAATTAAATTAGATGTTCATTCTTATTTCAGTTTTTGTCTTCCACTTTACACCAAATACAATACTAAAATTTATTTTAATTTCTGTCTCTCTCTTCTAAACGCTACCTAA
>NC_029794.2:128315032-128333697 GCF_000816755.2 Arachis ipaensis
AAGGATCAAGATCTTTTAAAATAAAAAAATTAATAAAATAATAAAATAAAAATTAATTACTTTTAAATTAAGATAATAAAACACATATTTCATAAATATTAGATAATAAATAATGATTAACTATTTACTTGATCATTTTAGCAAATTTTTGTATTATTCCACATGTAGTGAGTAGTTGAGTGGTCCCTGATGTGATTTAAGAAGTTATAAAAGTATAAAAACACTCGTCACTCCCCCTTCCAGATTCTCTCTATCTTGAGAAAGCATGCCACTATTGGACTGAAATCTTCACTCAGCCACCTTCCCCAATCTCTGCTTCACCCGCATTCGCTCTGCTTTCCCGCCTTCCGCCAGATCTGTGCGCGTGCGCCGCCGTCTGCGCCACACCAACCCCGCATTCTGCCACTTGTCGCACATTCGCTGGTACATCTTTTCTTTCATTCTTTCTTTATTTGGATCCTTTCTAGATTCTTCCTTTATGTTATTCTTCTGGTTTTTTTGTTATTTTCCAGCTCCATTAATGGTCATGATTATTGAAATGTAATTTCAGTATAGTGCATGCTTGAGTTGTGTATGGATTCTAGAAATTAGGTGTCAGAATTTGAGATTTATGATTGATTGAATGATCAATGTGAGAAATATGAGCAACTGCTGCGTGACTTAACTATGCTGGAAGCACGTTGATGGAGAGGTATAGTACTCCTTATGTTCTTAGGTTATGATGATGAATCATGAATTGGAATAGATTATGCATACCTTATCGAATAGTTGCTGCAGAGGGATGGCAAAGTGGAAATGGGAGCTGAGATTTGACGTTTGAGAGGAATGCTGTTAGAAACTAAAGGAGTTGGTTTAATTATTTAAATTAAGGAATTCAAATCGAGAGAAAAAGGGGGAGCTATAGCAGCAGCTCTCAGATGAAAGAAGGGTCATCAATTGTGATATTGTGGATGGAGGTTGAGCAACGTATTAGAAGAATCTTATCAAGGGGGGAAATATGGCATAATGGTGGTATTGGGTGCCAAAGTGAGGAGTTCAGAAGGAAATAATATGAAGTTGTGGGTCTGTGCTTCTTAGCAGTAGCAACTGAAGCTTGTGGAGAAAGATTATTAGTAGCTTTGTATGTTTTATGTTGTCTTTGTGGCTTTTGTATATATTTTGGCAATAATGTCATTTTTTAAGTCAATTCTAAGTCAGAATTTATGATCCATGTATGATTCTACGAATTAATGAATTACCGTTTTCTGTTTTCCTTTTGAGTTCAGGTGAAATCTACGAGTTCACTACCTTGTCTAAAACGCCTTCATTCGAGCACATACTCACTCACTCACTCTGCTACTATGCTTCCGTACGGGTCCCTCTCGGAGGCAGAGATTGCCATGGGCCGTAACCTCACCGTGGCAGAGACTTTGTGGTTCAACTACTCAGCGACCAAGTCGGACTACTTTCTGTACTGCCACAACATCCTGTTTCTGTTCCTAATCTTCAGCCTAGCCCCACTCCCTTATGTCTTCATTGAGATCATGCACCTCTATCCCTTCGACTCCTACAAGATCCAGCCCAAGGTCCGCCTCTCCCTCCAAGAAATGCTTAATTGCTACAAGGACGTCATGCGCATGTTCTTGCTTGTTGTCGGTCCCCTCCAACTCGTTTCCTATCCTTCCATTCAGGTACCAAATTGCCCCATAACCACAATTGTAAATGCAATATTTTGTACAGTAGTTTTGCAGTCACATCAGCTGCATTTTCCTGAATTCACAATAATAAGCTGAGCATTGTTCAAGGTCTTGGTGGCTTGGTTTTATTATTGCTGATGTGGTATAGAGTACAGGCTATATAGTAGTTTCTGTAGGTCACATTGGCTGCATTCTCCTGTGACTGCAATTGTGACCACAATTTTAAAACCATTGACACATTTCTAATTACTGTGGTTTTGGTTTTTGTTAAGATGATTGGGATCAGGATGGGGCTTCCATTGCCATCAGTGTGGGAGGTGGTGGCACAGCTCGTGGTGTATTTCTTGATAGAGGACTACACAAACTACTGGCTTCATAGGTTCCTGCACATGAACAGGTGGGGGTATGAGAACATTCACAAGGTGCACCATGAGTATGAGGCTCCAATTGGTTTTGCCGCGCCATATGCGCATTGGGCAGAGATCCTTCTCCTTGGGATTCCGTCGTTCCTTGGTCCAGCAATTGTCCCTGGTCACGTGATCACCTTCTGGTTGTGGATAGCATTGCGCCAGATTGAAGCCATTGACACACACAAAGGGTAAACATAACCCCCTCTCTCTTGTCCTTTTCCTCGTTATCTTTCTTTGTTGCTTTTTCCCTCTGTAAAGTGATTTTTGGATTTGAAGGATCTCTAACAGTGCCTTGCTTTTACTTTATGGGGGAGGCTGATGGGCCTCCTCCTAGAATCAATTTCACAACTTTTTTTGGGGGGATTTTTTAATATTTAATTACCTTGGTTGTCTTTTGTGTTTCATCAGTATGATGATGAAAATCATTTAGTTTTTTGTTTTTTCCTCCTAAGTGGGAAGATGGTGTTATTTTTTGGCTGGAAAAATGGTTGGCAATTATTGATGACAAGGACTTGAAATCTTTGAGCTGATGATGATGTAGACCATTCAGGGATAAAGTGGAAGTCTGAGTATGATTTGCTTCTTTTTGACAGATTACTTTGTTCACTCATACTTTTGTTTTGTTCATTTTCACCTCTATTTTTTTTTTTATTCTTTATTTTTCCCTCCTGCATTGTGCTAAGGAACTGTTGATAATGATCTTTACAAGTAGTTGACAGAAAAAAAGATCATCACAAGTTGATTATGGTTGGTGAGATGAGGTATAATTAAATATTTGTGATGATAATATGGTCTAGACTGTAATTTGCTTTTAAGTTTTTTATTTCAGAGAATAATCTGGTCGAAAAGGATATAATGTATTGTTGAAAGTTTGGTACTGAAAGAGAAACTTGCCTTTGGATTATGATTGTGAGGCCTCTAGAGTTTATCAATTAGTCTTTTCTTGGAGGTTTAAGGGAACAATTTTTATATTGTGAGCATCTGTACAACATAAGTCCAACTGTAAATTATCCAAGACAAAATTTTACTATTCTCTGCATCATTATATTTAATGTTCTTAACTATGCCTGGAAATATATCTATCTAGTGAGCGCTGTCTCAACGATACAGAATCTATGCAAATGTAATTGAGAGTCAAAATAGACTTCTGTCTACAGTTAATCGGTATACACCCAGCAAGTATGTTGTAAAGGGTTTTGTCCATAGAAAAGCCATGGCTGGCTGAAGATGTTGTTGTATATGTAACTATCAGTATGCTTTCTAGTATTGGCGAGACACAATATCCTCATGGTACTTGCAAATTGAATATTTATATAATTGTTCATATTTCCTGTAGAAATTTAGTTATTGGCCCTTTTTTGGTCATTAATAAGCAGCCACATAATCCAACATCCCCATTCTTTGAGACATTTGTTCATCTTTCTTCTTTAGTTTCTTCATTGCAATATTGACATGTGGCCTAAATGTGCTGTTACCAACCTTATTGCTTTGCAGGTATGAGTTTCCCTGGGCTATCACAAAACTCATTCCATTTTATGGTGGCGCTGATCATCATGATTACCATCATTATGTTGGAGGACAAAGCCACAGCAATTTCGCTTCAGTTTTCACATACTGTGATTATGTCTATGGCACTGACAAGGTTATATCATGATTCTGGATTTCTCTCTGTGACATAAATACCTGGTTGTCTTTTTCCACATGGGCAATTGATTTGCAATAATTCTGTTTTTTTATGCTACAGGGCTATCGTTATCAGAAGAAAATACTAAAGAAGGTATATTTTTAAAGCTTGGATGATATTTGAGAAGCGTGATTCAGTGATTGCATGTTGTAGCCTCAGTTAGCCGTAGAACATTTTTTCCCACTCAAATTCTTTAGGCACTGTATGTTCCCTGTTTTGTACTATGTTTAGGTATACAATCTGCAACAATTGGCAATTTTTTTTTTCTCCCCTAACTGCTGCTTTGTGAATTGATTCAGTTGAAGGAAGACTTGGCTAATGTCGTCGAGCAGAACGGAGGATCATACAAGAAATCTGACTAAAACGGTGAAAACATCATCCCATGGGTTCGGAGTGTAACAAGTTTTGACTGTTTCAAACTACGATTTCACTTGGACATATAATTCCGGTGGTGGTAAAATAGATGTCATTCGGTTAGGTTAATGGTGCAGGTTAGTAGAGTGGCCCTTTATATATTGTAATTTTGTGTTAGAAGAGAGGGTTGGGGGAAGGAATTTCTACTGTTGTCATCTTTTCTTTTTGTTTATTATGTAAGAATGCTCATTCCCCCTATGGGCTCGGATTGGAAAATGCTGAAACATGAAAAAGAGCCTCCTCTGGAATGTGATTCAGATTACAAGTAAGAATTGTAAGCTCAGTCTTGTGGACTTTGTTGATTGTATATGTTGTCATGTTGAATAGGGGTGAGTTTTAGTTATTACATCAGGAATTGATGTGAAAAACTTTGACATTAATTAGTACAAGAGGGTTTATCCTTGCCCATTTGCCCATCATAAATGGAAAGATGGGACAATTTCAGAGTATTACTCTCTCCCATTTTTCTACCATAAAGGCATAAATGAATGAAAAGACATGACAATATTACAGTAATAGCTTTGCCCATTTACAAATGAATATAATAACATCAGAATAATTGAGAGTTACGAGTGGTTGGCAACAAGAAGTACAACGAATAAAATATCATTTAATCGTGGAAATGAGAACTATCGGTTAGTACTTTTTTTTCATAAATTTATTTACTTTGACAGGAACCCATGGGTTAATACTCAAAACTCAGAACCAATCTTTGTCACCGTATTACAGAATACTATGGATAGTTTTTGTTTTGTTTTGTTTAGGGTTTTTTTTCGTGGTATTATCTCCTAACCGGAGATTATTTCACCAATGCAAATTGATTATAATATGGAAACAAAACTAATAATGAATAAAATTTTTATTTTAGATTTTCATATAAATAAAACTGAAGATTATATTGTGATTTCATGTCACTGAAATTTAGCGGGTCTCTCTGGGATAAAACTTCTTTCCCTGCTTGTTCTCATTTATTTTTGGGGAGCGAATCTACATTCTTGTAGAATTTGACAGATCTCTACTTTTATTTTCGTGATAGATAATATATGCAGAGACTCGTCTTAATGATTTTTTTTTTCCAATTCTATGGTGTCTTTTGTTTGGTGTTTAATTTTTGTTTACATTATCTTTTATAATAACTTTGAAGTATTTAAAATTCTTTAACTTTTGTATTTTTAAATTTAAAATTAATTATTTAACTTATTGTAGCAATTAGACAATATCTTTTAGACATCATAACACACTTTTTTTTTATTCCTACCCAAATGTTTCATTTGAGTACCACCATCTTAACTTCTCCTGCAAATTCCATTTGTATACAAAATTCATTACTCCTTTCACTACCAATAAACTGCACAGAAGATCGTGTATTTATCAAATTGGTTCAATATTTTTACATGTAGCTCATGTATTCAATTTGTATTCTCAAAATATTAGAGGTAATACTAAATTGATATCCGAAAGATTTTGATGTTAATAAAATGATACCTGGCCTTTGTTATTAACAAAATGATCCCTGAAAAATTTTAAAATTTGACAAAAATATCCAAACATAAAAATATAATGCGGCACATTAAACACAAAAACACTGCTCTAGTAAGCGGAAGAACTTTAGTAATAGTGGCAGAGAGCTCCAATGACATTTTCGACGAGGAGAGGAGCTTATAGTTGTGACGATAACCAACTTTATCCCTCTCCAATTCTCAATTCCTCACCTCCTCACCCCTAACCCGAAACCCTAATCTCTTTCCTCACCTCCTCCGCTTCCTCTTCTTCCTCCAAGCTTGTCTCGCCAAGAGTGACTCACTCTTCCACCGCCGTCTCACCGACTCAAAAATTGTCCCGCCGTTACTCTCTTGCGTCGAGTCCCATGACCATTATTTCCTCCACGAGAACGCTCTCTCTTTGCTTCTGTCGTTGATACGTGTCTAGGAGGCCATTTTCGTCATTTTAGAGCTAAGAAACAAAATGGTAATCTCGTCACGTTCAAAGATCTGAATACTAGAAGAATCATATCATGTCGGTCTTGGACATCAAGGAGACCAAGAGTTCGTCTCAAAGCCAGTGGTGTTGAAATGACGACAACTCATAAGGCCCATTGAGCAAAGTCAGGACAGCAAGAAGCCCAATAATGCTTTTCAAATTCAATGGGAGGCATAATTTATTATTAATTTTCGAATTTTTAGGCATTTATTTTAGTTTGTTTTGTTGTTAGAGTTTGTTGGAAGATTTGATTTACTTTTGATTTGCTTAGTAGTATTTTTAGGGAATTTAAATTTAAATCAAATCTGATCTAATCTAATAAGATCAAATTTGATTTAAATTAGTTATCATATCTTTAGGATTTTAAAATTTAAATCAAATCTGATCTAATCCAATAATATCAAATCTAATTTAAATTAGTTATCTTATCTTATCTTTTAGCTAGTTTGTTAGGGGTCTATTTAAACACCTTTGGTGAGACAATTTACATAACTTTTGATGAATAAAATTTTCTTAGTGCTTATGCATATTTTTCTAGTGTGATTAAGTGAGGTGAGTGATTTGCTTCGCTTGTTGCATGGAGAAGATTGAGTGATTCAATTTTCATCCCTCTGATCTAGGTTATTAAAGACAAGTTCTTTGAAGGTCTAGTAGGGAATCCTTTCCGGTGATCTAGGTTGCTAAGAACAGGTATTTTAGAGGTCTAGTAGGAAAAACCTTTATCTATCGTTTATGTTTTCGCTGCCCTTTATCTATCCTTCTAAATCCTTATCATCTGGTATCAGTTACAGGTCGTAGGTAAATTCTTATTTATCTACACGTTTCATGGGTCTTATTTAATCTCTTTGTTTTTTTCTCTTTAATTTCTGTAAATTCACCTTAGAGTCCCAAAAAAAAAAGACAAAAAAAAAACACAAAAAGAGTAAAAAAAAAGATTGCGTATTACGATAGTGATGATGAAGGAAGCTCATATACGGAAAAGGGTTCTCAGTTGCAAATTCCTGCATTCAAAGGGAGGAATGATTCTGAAGCGTATTTCAGATGGGAAAGGAAGGTAGAATCGATTTTTGCAAATTGCATCCTTTCAGAGGAAAAGAAGGTTCAACTGGTACAAGCCAATTTTTCCGATGCTGCCCGTATATGGTGGACTGAATTAGGAAGATCTAGAAGACAGTACGGAAAGAGCCCAATTTGCAGCTGGGAGAAGATGAGAAAAATCATGAGGAGCCAATTTGTGCCATTATCATACGGTCATACCCCATGAGGAATCGAGTTGTACCATCATCATACCACAATAATATTTTTGGAAGATTTTGTAAGTTGCAACAAGGTTCACAATCAGTGATGGAGTACCACAAGGAGTTTTTATATTTGATGGACAAGGCTAATATCAAAAGGAGTCCTGAGGTTCTGATGGAAAGATTTTTGTTTGGATTACGTGAAGAACTTGCAGATAAAGTCCAACATTACTGTTACTCAACCATGGAGGATTTGGTCAAATTGGCCATTGATTGGGAGTAGGTGCAACAAATGATAGATCACCATAACAAGAGAATTTTTTCTACGCCTATCTTTCATTCTTCTTCAAAGCCAGAGATGGAAGAATTTGTTGAGTATGCTGTAGAGGGTGATGTGTCATTGGAAGACTCAAAAGTGCATAATTTTTCAACTGGGTTCTTGGGATGTAAGAAATTTAAAAATCCAGAGAGAAGAAACAGAGAAACAAAGTGAGTGTTTGAGTGAAAAGGATCAATGTTTAATTGAAAGTGAGAGTTTTGAGAGAAAATATGAGAATAGTGATAGAGAGGAGTCAATGAGTGACAAAGAAACTGAGAGCAATAAACACACTTGTGAGACAGATCTAAAAAGTTCTAGTTTAGACAAGAGTGCATTAGTGGAATTGAATTTCACGAAATCTTTAGTTTCTCATACATCTAACCATGAAATTCTTAGTGTTTTTATATCAACTTTCCCAAGCTTTGAAGATTCATTGGTCAATTATGGAGGCATTAATATGGATAAAAAGAAAGGAAGACAATTTGCACACTTTGGTCAAGATGGTGAAAGTATGGTTGGAAAGATTGAACTTGTACATGTGAAGGACATAGCCACAATTCAGTGGATAGAGAAGAGCCATCAAACAATGGTATTTGAACTCGAAGATTGGGTTTGGATTCCTTGGAGGGAAGAAGAGCTTCTCATTCAAGATTCGAGGATGAATCTTTTTGAAGAGGGAGAGGATGATACGTGTCCAGGAGGACATTTTCGTCATTTTAGAACTAAGGAACAAAATGGTAATCTCGTCACGTTCAAAGATCTGAATACTAGAAGAATCATACCATGCCGGTCTTGGACATCAATGAGACCAAGAGTTCGTCTCAAAAGTTGAAATGACGACAACTCATAAGGCCCATTGGGCTAAGTCAGGACAGCAAGAAACCCAATAATGCTTTTCAAATTCAATGGGAGGCATAATTTATTATTAATTTTCGAATTTTTAGGCATTTATTTTAGTTTGTTTTGTTGTTAGAGTTTGTTGGAAGATTTGATTTACTTTTAATTTGCTTAGTAGTATTTTTAGGGAATTTAAATTTAAATCAAATCTAATAAGATCAAATCTGATTTAAATTAGTTATCATATCTTTAGGATTTTAAAATTTAAATCAAATATGATCTAATCCAATAACATCAAATTTAATTTAAATTAGTTATCTTATTTTATCTTTTACCTAGTTTGTTAGGGGTCTATTTAAACACCTTTGGTGAGACAATTTACATAACTTTTGATGAATAAAATTTCTTTAGTGCTTATGCACGTTTTTCTAGTGTGATTAAGTGAGGTGAGTGATTTGCTTCGCTTGTTGCATGGAGAAGATTAAGTGATTCAATTTTCATCCCTCTGATCTAGGTTGTTAAAGACAAGTTCTTTGAAGGTCTAGTAGAGATTCCTTTCTAGTGATATAGGTTGCTAAGAACAGGTATCTTAGAGGTCTAGTAGGAAAAACCTTTATCTATCGTTTATGTTTCTGCTACCCTTTATCTATCATTCTAAATCCTTATGGCTTGGGAGTTAGGGGTTTTATCACAATAGATAAGGATTTAGAAGGATAGATAAAGGTCAGCGGAAACATAAACGATAGATAAAGGTTTTTCCTACTAGACCTCTAAGATACCTGTTCTTAGCAACCTAGATCACCAGAAAGAATTCCCCATTAGATCTTCAAAGAACTTGTCCTTGACAACCTAGATCAGAGGGATGAAAATTGAATCACTTAATCTTCTCCTTGCAACAAGCGAAGCAAATCACTCACATCACTTAATCACACTAGAAAAACGTGCATAAGCACAAAGGAAATTTTATTCATCAAAAGTTATGTAAATTGTCTCACCAAAGGTGTTTAAATAGACCCCTAACAAACTAGCTAAAAGATAAGATAAGATAACTAATTTAAATCAGATTTGATCTTATTGGATTAGATCAGATTTGATTTAAATTTTAAAATCCTAAAGATATGATAACTAATTTAAATCAGATTTGATCTTATTAGATTAGATCAGATTTGATTTAAATTTAAATTCCCTAAAAATACTATTAAGCAAATCAAAAGTAAATCAAATCTTCCAACAAACTCTAACAATAAAACAAACTAAAATAAATGCCTAAAATTTCGAAAATTAATAATAAATTATGCCTCCTATTGAATTTGAAAAGCATTATTGGGCTTCTTGCTATCCTGACTTAACCCAATGGGCCTTATGAGTTGTCGTCATTTCAACACCACTGGCTTTGAGACGAACTCTTGGTCTCCTTGATGTCCAAGACCGGCATTGTATGATTCTTCTAGTATTCAGATCTTTGAACGTGATGAGATTACCATTTTGTTCCTTTGCTCTAAAATGACGAAAATGTCCTCCTAAACACGTATCAGTCGTCACTGTTATATCCTCGTAAGGGACGGAAAGGGGAGAGAGAAGAAGGAAGCTACGACGACCCTCTATGATCTTGCTCAGCTTAGCTGTTGAGGTTATTGGAGTTCTTGCAAAGTGGAAGGAAGAGAGGGGAGCAAATGTAGAGGTTCCATGGATGTGATCAAATTTTGAGTCGGGTTTTGAGGAATGGGCGAGATTTGGAAACGCCATCGTCGCATCTGCAAGCTATCCTCCTCATTGGGAACACCATCGGAGCTCTCTGCCACCATCACTGAAGCTCTTTCGATTGCCAGATCAGCGCCTTTCGTTCAATGTGACGTAATGCTTTTTACTTTTGGATGTTTTTGTCAAATTTTAAAATCTTTCGAAAATCATTTTGTTCAATAATAAAAATCAGGTATCATTTTGTCAGTGCCACAATTTTTCGAATACTGATTCGGTATTTATCTCCAAAATATTAATACCATATATACATATATTCTATTATATAAAAATCGGGTTTCTACACTTAATGATAAAGCTGACGTGGCATGCTTCTGAGAGTATTTTCCGATTTATTTCTTTTAACTCATTAGATACAAGTTATTACGGTAAATTAATTATAGCAACTAATTGATTTGATTATATATTTAAATATCACACAATTCATTATAATTTATATCAAACAATTAATTGTTAAAAGTATTTCTCAATTTATTTCTTTTAATTCATTAAACACAATTCATTCAAATAAATTAATTATATTAACTAATTAATTTTATTATATATTTAAATATCACACAATTTATTATAATTTATATCAATTAATTAATTATAATTTATTATATCGATTACTATTATTCTATTATTTAATTTTATTAGGATAAATATTAAATTCTATTTCTAATATAAAAATACAAAATTTTATTCTTTTTATTTTTATTTTATCATTATAAAAGGTCATATATACTAAAAGATGATCTCATTTTTTTATTAATTACTTTTTTATTTGGTAGTTTTTACAACAATTTTTTTTTCTTTTTATGAGACGTCGTGGCAAGAAGGCAACTATCGACTTATCATGGATACAAGCCACTAGATCCTCCAACTTCCACTCAGAGCTATATATAATATGTTAACCATGAAGTATTCATAGACCATGGTTAACAAATTCTCAAGTTGGAGTTTATGAAAAGCTTGTCCTTGACAATTTTAACATGGACTATGAATTGAACACTAAAAATGTGTTGGGATAGAAATTCAATAGCCAAATATTCAAAATGTGATGGATATAAGATCAATCTACAGAGGGTAAGAAAAATCACTTTTGAAATGTTAATTCGAATTATATAAATCTATCGTTGTCACTATCTTTGTTTTATAATTATTTTTTGGTCTCCAGGTTTGCTGCAACTATGAAAGATTTGAATATTTAGGTCATAAATGTGGTTTCAGTAGATACTCTAGATACACTTCCTATTATATATGAACGCAGTCTTTTTGGTATGTCTCATGATTGGTGTAAATCGTTTAGCACGTATCCTAGGTCCTACGATTTCCTCCATGCAGATTATCTGTTTTCAAGACTCAAGAAAATGTGTGTATAATTATTTCATTTCTCATTCATCAAAACCAATAGTTTGTCAAATAATATTAACAGACAATAATTATCTGTGTCATTTTGCTAATATATTTATTGGTCTCTTAGGTGCAATTTTTAAGTTATTGTGGCTAAGATTGATTAGATTTTGAGACCCAAAAGTATGCTTATTATTTGAGACACTGCTGATGTAATTGATGAGCTTGAGAGCATGGTGAAGTTTATGAACTGAGAGGTTTGCATGACTTACACTAAAAAAATTGAGGGCTTTTTAGGTGTTCGAAAGTCTACGTGGCAGCCTACAGAGATTGTGACGCTCAAATATGTTGTTTGATTGACAGAATGGATATGTGAATTTTGAATTATGGCTTAGAAAAATTCTTGTGTAATTGTACTTCCATATTTATCTATATATTATAGTAGTTAGACATTCATGTATTTGGCTTCTTTCTTTCTTTTTTTTTTCTATTTGGTTATTGATTTGGATCTCTATTTAGAGGTTGGTGTATTTTGCTGTAACATGGTGATATAGATAAAGAAATTTCATCACATTCTTGAAAATGTAGAGGTCCTCGCCTTAAAAGGCAAATAATTAAGATTCTAGACTGTTGTATAACGAAGTAGATAGTATTTATATAATTGAATAGTTCTAAAGGAACAATATATTGGGAAACATAAATTAAAAAAGTTAGAAGAACTAATATTATTAGTATAGAAATAAAAAAAAAATTATTAAATTATATCATTTAAAAATAAGGCCATTTAAATTTATAGTTAAATTTTTTCAATTTATATTTATAATCTAAACTTATCAATAGTTTATAATATGATTTCACAAGTTATAAAATGTGATATTAATCATTGTTATATATATGAAAAATGTGACTCATTTAGTATTTAAATATTTATTTTTTATTAATATTATTATAATAAGATACATATAATTTTATGAAAATGATATAATCTGGATTTTGGTTATCTAAGAATTGACTAAGTGGCTGGTATAATTTTACGTCACGAACCGATGAAGGCTAGTAATTGGAATGATAAAAAAAATAGCCAAATAGATATTCGTAGGGATTAATCGCAATTTGAGACTTAATGAAAATATGTCAAATTTTCATGGATGGGATTGTGGGATCCTATCCACATGAAATGGATGGGGACAGGGACATAGTTACCTTTCCATAAGACATGCTAAAATAACGCGAATATTAAATTATCGATTTTTTTAATATATATATATTTTTGAATTTAGTAATCTCAATTCTTGCCTCCAATTCGAACACTTTTTTTCTAGACACATTTTTAGTCTTGATTTTGCATCTCTCTCTAACTCACTTTCTCTGCCTCTTAAGTTTGTCGCTACATTGCTCAGTTTCGTTCAAAAAATTATGTTATGTAATTTGTTGGAAGATGTTTTTATATTTTTTTGAAATGTTATTTATTATAATGAATATATTATGAATTGTATTGAATTATATTGAATTAATTATTTTATGATTATTATATTATGATTTTTTTATTTAAAAGAAAATTAAAAAAATATCTATAGATAACTGTGGGTATCTACATTCCTTAAGGGGATAATTAAAGAGGGACTTGCGTTGAAAATGGAGAGAGGACAAAGGGTATATTTTTTTTAAATAGGAGCAAAGGCCGGAAATGGAAGTCTGCTGCGTCTACACGAGCATCTATTACCATCTCTAACTAACAACAGAAATTCAATTTGAGCCGATTTGAGATGGGACACGTGAACTTCATCTGCATTAAGTCCTAAGATAAGGAACCTAATTCGGATTTGGAATCTAGACAATGAACCTAGGTTGATCTTACTCACTTGAATTAATATTTTGAGTCATTGTTGCAAAATATACTATATTATTAAATATGATTATATTTAATATATATAAAAGTTAGATATACTTAGAAGAGATTTTTTAATCAAACTAAAAAAATTTAATTCTATTTTTTCTCTTTTAGTCTAAATATTATTTATTTTTTTCAATAGAATAAATTTTATATATATATTGAATACCAAAGTTATTATGTTTTTTTTTTTACACAAATTAATACTCAACGATAGTATTTTAGTAATATTACTAAGGAATATTAATCAATCTAATAACTTTTGTAAAGAAATAAGTCTATATATAGGTTTGAAAACTTGAAAATCATGTCATAAAATGTGAATTATTAACCGGTAACAACGTTGATCATATTGTTTTGACTTTATGAATGAATATGATACTAATAAATAAAGTTGTCACATTTAAATTTTAACAAAGACAAATCTCCACAAGTATTGCTATCAATGATAATTGTTTTACTTTCAAGACAAATACTATGTTTTCTACCGTATTTTCCAACTTAGCAAGCCGAGAACTAATCCACCACGAATTGAAGCTCCATTTATTAAGGGTCCGTCGCTAGCTAATGAGTTGTTATATACATAAGCGAGATTCGAAAATACTTTTAATTTATTTTACAATAAAATAAATTATATATCGAATAACAAAAATTGTTATTAGTTTCTCTTCCCACAAACTAATACTCAACGATGGTGTTCCAGTAATGTTATTAAGGAATATCAACTAACTTAATAGCTTTTGTAATGGCATAAGTCTGAGTTTGAAAACTTGAAAATCATGTCATAAAATGTGAAATTTTAACAGGTAACAATATTGATGATATTGTTTTGACTTCAAGAATGAATATCATGCTAACACATAAAATTGTCGCACATAAATTTCAACAAAAATAAATCTCCATAAATATTGTTATCAATGAGAAATTATTCTACTTTAAAAAAAAACTTTTTTTTCTGTGGTGTTTTTTTAACTGGACAGATCGAGAACTAATCCACTACGTATAGGGTTGGCAGTGAAGCGGGTTTTTACCTTATCCAACCCTGCCCGCCGTCCTTAAACTTCTCAGCTACTCGCTCTACCTATACCTGCGCTAGTAAAATATTGTACCCTAACCCTTTTCTGTGAGTAGTAAAATGTTGTACCCTAATTCTTTTTTGCGGGTATCCTCCCCACTCTTACCCGTCCTATAATAATTAAATAATACTTTAAGATTTACATATTCATATATAAATTAAAATAAAAAAATTAAAATTTATACATAAATTAAACTACAAACATAAAATTATATATAATGTCAAATAACGTGAAAGAAAAAAAAAATTAATGTCTAGTCCCTACAAATTTAATATAAAGTGTATTAGCATTACTCTAAATGTCAATCTCAATATTATTAGGAGCAACACTGTTGTTTTGTGCGTCCTTTCTAATATTACTAGCCATGAAATAATCTTAAAGTATCTATATTGAAAAAATTAAAAAATCTAAATAAACCATATATAAAGTACTTATTAAAAAAAACTAAGCAAACCATTACAACATCAGCAATTAGATTCATTGCACATATATAAATCAACCAAAATCACAAAAGCTCTAATTCTCGATCAATATATATCAACTATTACAACATGCCAACATCAGTAATTAAAACATAAAGTCAATAACGATTTAAAATAAAAAATACAAAATGAACTTTATGTAATGAGAACATTCACACTTCAATGAAGAATCAATCATGAAACATATTTATTTTTATATAAAATAATCTTAGAATCAATCATGAAAAATATTAGTACATAATATGGGCAGAAATTATTGAAATGTATATTAGACTCACTGCACATATATAAACAAAATTACAACACAAATTCACAACTTCACCAATAAAATTACAACACAAACTCACAACTTCACAAAGTAGAGATTCAATGAAATACAGATTCAGTCATTCATAATGTGAGAGAGAGAAAAAAATTTATCTGCAGACAAATAAATAGAGGAGGAAGACAGCGACACAATTATGAGAAAAGGGGCTCCGGTGACAGACTCACACAAAGCGCAGGACGACCAAGTGATAAGTCTGTAGAAGAGAAAAAGAAGAACTTAATAGACTCACAATGAAGGTAGCGACAGGCTCAACAACGACGGTGACGGACTCAGCAGCGGCGACGACGAGAGCTGTGAAGGTAGGCAGTGACGGGCTCAGTAGCGAGACAATGGAAGCTATGACGACAATGAGAGTTGTGAGATTTTTTGTAGAGAAGCCGAGAAGAAAAAGACTCTGGGTGAGGATGACTGAGTCTCTGTGACGGCTATAGAGTATGCACTTAGACTAATAATTGAATCTGTGATATAAGGCAAATTCTAATCCATAAAAGGTATTTATATGTATATACCCTGGAGCAGGTACACCTTAAACCTGACCCCGTTCTGCCCCGCTCGAACACTCGTCCTGAACGAAACCTGCCTCGCCTTGGGTCGAGTTATTAAAGTCTAACCATGTATTGATACTCCATTTATTAAGCGTCAATCGCTTGCCAATGAATTGCTACGCACGCAAAGCGAAATTCGAACATCCTAATACTAAGATGGTCACTCAACAAATTCAAATTGATTAAGACAAATATTAATTATTTTTAATATTAAAAATCCTTAGAGTTTGATTTTAATTATAACTTTGTAAAATATTTATAATAATTATTATTATATATATTTTTATTTAATTTTTTTAATAAAAATATTTATATAATTTTATATATTATTCCGTACAGGTACGGGATCATACACTAGTTAATAATAATAATAACAATAACAATAACATAGATTTTATGTTATAATTAGGGTTGAAAATAAGTCAAACTAGTTTGTGAGTCAACTTATAGTTTGTGAGTCAACTTACTTTGACTCATTAAGAGCTCGATAAGTTGAGCTTGTGAGTCGAGCTTCCTCCAAAGTATAGCTAGTTGAGTTGCAAGTTCAAGCTCGTCTCTCCGGCTTCCTCCAAGAACGGCGGCGGTGGGTACCTGCAAAATACTCCAACGCTCAAATTAGTAAGAGTGTGAGTAATATGGATGATATTTAGAGTGAATAACGTACATGTGACCTAGTAAGTCACTTGTATTTATAAGGTTTTTTTATTTGAAACGGTTATCAGCATTTCCATAAATGTTTTGAAGTGTTATGGCTGATCATGCGGTAACTGTGTTTTAGTGATTCGTTTGGGGTTTATACCAGAGAAATTTAAGGAGAAATTTCTGTGCTGATTTAGGTAAGTCGATTAGAAAAGCAAAACACGTACTTCACGTGCTCCTAATGTAAGAAGTGTTTACTTGAACCGAGTTATAGCCAACGGATCAAAACTCATGTATTAAATGAGTTTGAACTTAAATAAACTTAATTCATTGACTTGCGAACTAATTCAATTATATATATTATTTAGTATAATTATTTATATTAATACATATATCATGTATTTCATATTTTTAATTATTATGCTTATGTTATTTGAGCGTATTCATAAGTTGGAGTTGACTTGCAAATTTTTATATAATTTAAAATAAACTACTATTTTAAATATAAAAAAATTGAATATTGACTATTTTAATTATAAAAGATTAAAACTATCATAATATTCATAAAAAATTGAATTAGTTCAACAAATTATTTAAAAATTTTGACAAAACAATTCAAAGAATTATAATTTTTAAATAATTTTATTGAACTAACTCAACTTATATCCAAATAAGGAAACACTTAAAATGTGGGATTAAGAACAAAGTTAGTGAAATTAAAAAAAAAAAGGTGAAAATATAATTATGTTGGAGTACATAAACTATAATTGATAGATAGATTAGATTGATTATGCTTATGTTATTTGAACGGATTCATAAGTTGGAGTTGGCTTGCAAAATTTTATATAATTTAAAATAAACTACTATTTTAAATATAAAAAAAATTGAATATTGACTATTTTAACTATAAAAGATTAAAACTATCATAATATTCATAAAAAATTGAATTAGTTCAATAAATTATTTAAAAATTTTGACAAAACTATTCAAAGAATTATAATTTTTAAATAATTTTATTGAACTAACTCAACTTATATCCAAATAAGGAAACACTTAAAATGTGGGATTAAGAACAAAGTTAGTGAAATTAAAAAAAAAAAAGTGAAAATATAATTATGTTGGAGTACATAAACTATAATTGATAGATAGATTAGATTGATTATGCTTATGTTATTTGAGCGTATTCATAAGTTGGAGTTGACTTGCAAATTTTTATATAATTTAAAATAAACTACTATTTTAAATATAAAAAAATTGAATATTGACTATTTTAACTATAAAAGATTAAAACTATCATAATATTCATAAAAAATTGAATTAGTTCAACAAATTATTTAAAAATTTTGGCAAAACTATTCAAAGAATTATAAATTTTAAATAATTTTATTGAACTAACTCAACTTATATCCAAATAAGGAAACACTTAAAACGTGGGATTAAGAACATAGTTAGTGAAATTAAAAAAAAAGTGAAAATATAATTATTTTTAAAATTAAGATATAACATTTATACGTAATAAAAATTATAAATTTAATCATGACTATTTAAATTGTTATTTTATAATTTTTGTTATTTTAAAGATAAAAATTCACATATAATTATATTTATATGAAATTAATAATTAAAAAATATTAAATAATAATTTAATTAAATTTATCAAATAATATTAAATATTAATTTTACATAAATATAATTTTACGTGAGTCTTAACTTATTTTAGAAGATATTTCTCCAAAATATGTTAGACCAAACAAATCGGCCGCTTACAGTTACAGCCATTGATTGTTTCAACGTAGAAGTAGCCATGACCTTTGGATTCGTTGTGGCTGTTACACATGGATTCGTTGGAGGGAAACACCAAAACATGTCTCTGATACAAATGCAAAAGCAATGACTTGAGACCATGACACATGATTTTATTCCTTGTACCATGTTTGTTAACTTAAAACTGCGTGACATCGATGGTTGCATCGTAATCATCGAAGGCCAAAGTAACTCGGTAACTCAGTAAGTACCCTAACCAAAAAGGAAATAAAATATATTTATATATGAA
>NC_029794.2:128333744-128337255 GCF_000816755.2 Arachis ipaensis
TTTCTCTCCTAAGCAAAATCCACTTGTCTCTCTAAAACACACATCTTTGTATTCTCCATCCACTCCGCATTTCACATTTCACAATTTGCCTTCTTCTTCTCTTCCCAGGTTCCAATATTCACCCTTCTTGGATCTTAACGCCTCCAAGCTTATATTCTCTACCAACCCACATCGCCATTTGCGCCATTCCTTCCTTGCAGATCAAGCACCCCTTTTGGCTAACAATAAGAAAGCTTGGTTTTTTATTTTTGTGGGGGTTGGTTCCAAAAATGGCTTCTTTCACGGTCCCATGTCCCAAGTGCCCTTCTCCTTCTTTGGGATTGAACTCCCAGAAGCTCTTGAAGCCATCTCTCTCGTTTGGATCTTTGGCTGCTGAGTCAGCTTCATCTGGGATTCGGGTATGGCTGATTTCTTATTTGTGTAGAATGTAAAACGGATCTCGTTTTGAATTGTTAACACCCTTATTATATTATTATTTTCAGCAAAAAATATACTCAGCGAATTCCAATGTAGTTTCTGTGGTGCTGGTCCTTTAAAAGCTAAAATGATATTGCTTCATCTTTTCCTTTCTTTTTTTTTTCCCTTAACTTCCTGTTGCTATTTTTTCCCCCAGCATCTAACATTTTACATACGATATGTATTGTTATATACAGATTCCATAGCTTTTCTTGGATTATATTTTCAGGTGTTTTGATCATCTGGTTTATTTTAGTACTGAAGAAAGGGCAAGCACCTTAATAATTGATTGATTTTCTTTTCATTTTCTCTGTTTTCATGACAGAATTAGTCAAATATTTCTAATAGTCAAATATGCATGAGTATATTTTAGAATGTGTATAAGTTTTTATTATGTGCATGTTAATGCTTTCATATATAGTTAATTTCCCTTCATGGGGGACTACAAATGAAGATTTTAAGCATTTTTTTCCCTTTTAGATAGAAATTCATTATATTCATTTTATTGGATGCCACTAATTTCCTATGTGCTGAGAAATTCAGAGTTCATCCATTGATAAAATTTCATTTTTGTAAAAGTGGTATGGTATCTATCCACTGACTAATAATAATCAATGTGTCAAATGCTTTGCAATTACTTTTATTTATTTATTTTTCAATTTTTCTTGTTAATCCTTTTTTTTTTCTGATTTACTATTATTTCCTGCAGTGCCTTAATGGGAAGCAATTTTCTGTCCAGAAGCTTCAAGCACAACGCCGTGAGGTTAGTTTCACTTTTAATTCGGACGAAAATTGTCATCCTATTGTTAAATTATGTTCTTGATGACTTGAGATCAAGTTCATTTCACATTAATTACCATGATTTGTGCAACATAGGCTGTTACTACTATTGAAAACTCTGCACCTGTATTGGTCAGTGGACCTAAAGTCGCCGCACCAAATGAGAAAGAAGACCAGAATGGGAAACCCGGTGGCACTACCACAGATCCATCTTTGGTTTCTGCATTCATGGCTCAAGTGGCAGACCTTGTAAAGTAAGACTAAGTCGCCACACCCTGCATGAAATTGCATGACCCTTTCTCTATCTGCATATCTATTTGAGTTTAATTATGATGTGCTAATAGTTCAAAAAGTTTTACCCTGTCACCTAATCAAATTCATTCGTTTAGATGACCATTTAAGTAATAAGGTATCAAGGTAGTTACTTTTGATTATGTGGCAATATATGTTCGGATGCCTATATAAAACTTGTTATAATTACATAGTTACAATACAAAAAAATTAAGTCCTATCTAATTTAGGACATGAATTGTTTCAATTGTTCTTATATGATGTTATTTTCATTGGTAGGCTTGTAGATTCCAGAGATATTGTGGAATTGCAACTTAAACAGTCAGATTGTGAGCTCATGATAAGGAAAAAGGAAGCTTTGGAGCCTCCTCCCCAGGTTATAGCCCCGGCATCAGCACCAATGCATTATGCTGCATATCCTTCTCCGCCACCTCCACCACCACCAGTGGCAGCATCTTCCACTCCTGCAAGCTCTCCACCTGCAAAAGCAGCACCTGCCTTACCTTCCCCTGGAAAAGCAAGCACATCAGGTCACCCACCGCTGAAATGTCCAATGGCGGGAACCTTTTATAGGAGTCCAGCTCCTGGTGAACCTCCATTTGTCAAGGTACAGCAGCACCACACTTCAATATCAATTTGGTCCCTCAAAGTTACATGTGACAATAGCTTTTCCTGAAAGATCCATGTGACATCGTTTTAGTTCTTGAAAGATACATGTGATATTAAATAAATTCATAAAAAAGAAAATCTCAAATAGCTGTCGCATGCATTTTTTGAGGATCAAAGTGATGTCAAATAGATGTCACATGCCATCTACAAAGCATACACGGTATCAAGGACATTAGTTCTGCATTAATAATTTTTGCTTCTGCTTTAGGTGGGAGATAAAGTACAAAAAGGACAGGTTATATGCATTATTGAGGCCATGAAACTGATGAATGAAATCGAGGTACGCATATTATTTGTTTGTTTTCTTGTTTATTCCCACGAATCGTTGCACTGATCGTTCCCTTTTTTGATTTCTTGTTTGCTTACCCATTTATTTTGTACTACTTGTATCTCATTATTGTTTTAGTTAACCACTTCCATATAGTAATATACTGAAATCTATAATACAAGGCACTCTAATTATAGCATTTACTTGGTACAGTGTTTTGAATTCCATCTCGTGTAGCCAAATTATAGCACTCTAATTCTTTGCTTGTTTTGATGGCAGGCTGATCAAACAGGAACAATAACTGAGATACTAGCTGAAGATGGGAAACCAGTCAGTGTAGACACGGTACTCTCTCTCTCTCTCTCTCTCTCTCATATGGCAGCACATCTACAAGCTCTATTCTTGAATTTTCTAATTAAAATTCTTGTCATCTATGCAGCCTCTCCTTGTAATAGCTCCGTGAGCATCGGAACGGATGTTAGTTCCAAGGTGATGGGGATGTTTCCTGTTGGATAGCATAGGATTTGATGTTTTTAGGTTTTCTGTTGGTGAGAAATTTGTTGAACTTGAATCATACTATTTTGTCACTTGAGAAAACTTTAGCTTCTTAGTCCCCTTCGCTCGTACACCTCTTCATATTTTTAGAGATATTTTAGACATAAAAGCACCGCATAATATATCAGAATGGAATATTCGAATATGTAGTTATAAGCAGTTTTGATATTTGTAGTGTTGAAGCTTTTATGTGTTTGATTATTGATGGGTTCTTTCTTGTATCTGTTGGCTGTTATGTTTGTTATATACTTATATAGCATCTTTCTATATCAAATACTCAAGATGCAGCAAATCCGTAGCCCATCCATCTGTACTTCTGTAGCACGATTCTATATTTTACTTGGTCTTAATACCATGTCGAGATTTTAAAAGCTGAGATTTGGTTGGAAGCTTGGTTCAAGTGGCCTCCCGAACAACTACATCCGGGTTCAAATTTCTCTAGTGGAAAAAAGAACCATGTAGTGGGAGGGGGTGTGTTGTGTTGTAAAGAGG
>NC_029794.2:128337298-128352303 GCF_000816755.2 Arachis ipaensis
GCTGAGATTTGACTACTAATTGTGTAAAATTTCTAACATGAATACTTGAATATTATATCAAAAGTAGTCTTTCTATTTCTAAAAGGATGCCAGTAGTCTTTTCCTACAAACTTTGCACATAACGATCATTATTCTCTCTTTTTGCATTGACGGACGAGTATGTTCACTGAAATCGAATGTTACTTTAAATTCCATCAAGAATGACCCGAGCACTGTATAATTGGAGGAGTTATAGGATGTTAAGAATATATTTAATCCATATTTCGAGAAACTTTACAACCACACATTTCTTTTTATAAGTTGAATATAAAACAAAGAATGAACGATTGTAAAGATTCTTATTTTCCAGGCTACTCACTAAATACTCTATGGGACAATTCATTTTGTGGTATGTACAATTTGTATCCATAGAGCTCGGCATTATGGTAAAAGGAAACTGAGCATAAATACCATCAAATATTATCCAGCGAAATTTAAGGATTCAATTAAAGATTAAGCTACTGCGTGAAACTGATAATAGACGCGATCTAATAAACGCGATCCTCACCGAGGTATCAAAGCAAACATCAAGAGTATTGAACCCAACCAAAAAATTGAAAGCAATCGATGAAAATTGTGAGGAAATACGTCGTGTGATTGTACTGAAGCATCTTTGTTTTCTTTCTTGGTTTTAGTAACTGATGATCAAATTGTTACTTGTCTGGAAAATCAACTGCAAGTTTGACTCGAATCTTCCAACTTACTAACAGCAGAACAAAATCACAAGGAAAGGGTGAACGACCAAGTTGAATTTTTACCAATAAAAGAATGCAGCCACTATACTATAATATGAAGCAAATATAAAGGAAACAGACAAAAAATGAGAGTCTTGTAAAAAGGCGAGGAGTACTCCAGGCCCAGCTTTCCTACTCTGTTTCCTCAACTCTATTCTGTTGACACTCATCCTACTCTATTTTTCTTTTCTCCCTTCCTATTCAATGTACAAGTTAGCCTATCTATCATGTACTTACATCTATCAATATTGCCTACTGCTGCTTCTAAGGTTAGCTCTACGGCCACCACTACTTGTGATCTTGCGCATTCCACCACCCCAATCATCATCATCATCATCATCCTCCAAGTCCCCACTAGCCATGGGTCCAGATCTCCGAACTTTTCTGGGTGTAGGTCGCTTCCGTTTTATATTTGCAGTGTACAGTGAATAATCCACCGTATCTTCCCTCAATGCATACTTAAATTCCTGGGGGCAACATATGTGTGAGAAATAATGGCTTAAGAAACAACTAATCAGGTGCAACAAGCTCACAAGCACATGAAAGAAGGAAACATTTGGCTCAAGCAACAATACCTGGTATCTCTGTATTAATTCTTGTGGATTTGAAGGCACGCTGAACTGAGTTTCACTAATATTAAATGGGATATTCTGTCTGGAGATAACTTCTCCAGGTTTTGGCTGTTCAGTTGGTGAATATGCCTGAACAAAATAAAAAGCACCATAATGGCCAAGAGGGCAACGTTTGAAAGTAGCTAAGTGATGACAAGATGCATCAAATAATCTTACCTGACATCTAGCATCATTGAGACTATACATGATTTTCAGATGTCTCTTCAATTTTAGGAGAAATTGCAGTGCAATTGCTGATAAGCAGTCTGCCTGGATAAGGATCAGGAACAAAATACAAGGGTGAGCACATGACCAGAATAATAAACAATGACTCACCCAGATATCCGCATTCATGTTCAGGTCAGTAATAGGAGGATATTTCCTACTCATGCCATCATGCGGTGCGAGTTCAGTGTGCAAATTAAAACACAAGAATGACAGCTGAAGAAACCTTTCATGGAATAAACTCTAATGGATTAAAATCCGGATGCTCTGGGTTGGTATGATTATGAAATCTGGAAACAAGAAGTTCAGCTAAATGGGGTCCAAAGAACTCGCATCTACTTTCGGGTGATCAGAAAGATGGTTGATTCACACTCAATATGGTGTTGCAGAAAGGGGGGAAGTCTACACTAAAAAATTCTAAGGCAAATTTTACCACCCTAAAGGTTAAAGTAGAGCAAAATTACTCCCCTCATATCTCTAGAGGCAAACATAGCCTAGCATCAGGAACAATCTTCCTCAAACAGCATGACATTGATGACGTAAATAAAATAATCACTGCAGGATGTACCTGAACTCTCTCCAGATCATCTTTTGAGAAGGCAAAATAATCAGAACCCACAGCATGCAGCTTTGGTTCGGAGCTGCCATTATTCGATAAAGTATCATCTGGCTGTTGGTAGAATGTTCCATTTAAATCCACTGATCTCATGTCATTCAAATCTGGATGAGCATCTAGATTTTGCTGAAATGTTCCATTCAAATCCATTGATGTTCCTTGGGTTATAATAGTGGACTTGTCTGTCTCCTGTTGATACATTCCATTCCCATTCGGTGTACTTTGATTCTCATTTCTTGATAACCTTGAACTCCAGGCTTTAAAATTCGCTTCTAGTGGCCCAGCCCTAATTTGAACTATTCGATTGATGGCATATATTAGATAAAGGGGCTCATCAGGGGAAATGAAAGGCAGCAATCCAAGGACCTCTGTGCAGTATCTGTTAAAAAGAAGCCAGGTAAAAGGTTAATAAGAACTTACATACAAAGAAAGAACAGCAACAAATAATACTTACGATAAGAAAGCTATTACTGAATGGCTCCACTTTGGATTGTCAAATTTTCGCACAATTGATGACATAAATTTATTCCTTGAATTCCTGTTCCCCCGGATGAGCTTGTATATTCTAGAAACACCAAGTCTTGCTTGAGCTAGTGAGACAGATTCGGTTTTCCCTTTTCCAGATACAGGGATTTTAGATGGGATTTTCTGATTGCCATTTTCAGAAGCAGTGCTAATTGATTGCATGAAAATAAATGACATTTGAAGTCCATCACCCAAACGACTTTCAAAAAATGCAGGGTACCTACAGAGATTTTTTATTTATTAATACAACCATATTGACTGTTAGATATAAAAACTATGCATGTGTCTCCCATTAACAGCTAAAACTTTTAGGGATTACTTCATGAATGGTTTTTATATCTAACATTGACCTTTACTGTCATTCAGAATTGTATATAGAAGATTACTTCTCATTCATATTCATTAGGAGATGATGAGCCAGCTTTGCATTTGACTCCAGAGGATCAGTTTCAAGTGCTATTAGGTATGGAACACAAGTGATTGGGTGAACAAGACCTTGGCGCAACACAACTTCAACTATCTGCATTATTAGCAAATTATTTTGTTCTAAGTACGTTGAAGCAAAAGAAAACCCAACTGCTGTTACTGTAATGCATGTATTGAGTTGGAATGAGATATCTAATCCACACTCAAGACTGATGGTTCAAAACTGAACACTTTGCCTTTAGACTCCTTCACAAAGTATCTACCAAGTTTCTCACATGTTCAGTCCAAAAGATTTGGAGGAATAATGCACCAAACAGCCATCAAACAATAAAATTTCCTTTTTAACTGTATTTAGTTCAAGACAACTTATTTTACTTGTTTTCTTAGCATTTGGATTATAAGGTACTGACCTTCAGAGCTGATTGGCGGACTTGTTCATTGGAATCCAAACATCTGCCTAAAATATTATCCCAATATAACTGAATTATACCCCCGCATATGTTTGTGTCCCCAGCTCCAGCAGCAACGGGTACACTCTGCACAGCTCCAACTGTGTAACCAGTTATGTTATCATCAGGTTTATCTGTTCCCATTTTGCTTTCAGCATCAAGGAGATACTCCAACATGTTTTGCAATGCTTGAATCTGATATCAGGCTGATTTAGTATCCAGAGAGAGGCACTATATATATCAAGTTGAAATATATTACCTTAAGACGAGTGTCAGCATTTGAAGATAATGTTCCCTCCAGTATCTTTCCAATATCCTTTTCCAACATGTATTCAGGCCTGGCAATTAAAATAAACCCTAGTGCCTACAAGAGATGCAAAAAATCTCAAACTTCATGATTGAACCAACATAAAAACCTAGATAAAGGCATAGTTCTTACCTGCAATGATCTAGCCTTAACAACAAAATCCTCCTCAGAGAGAAACTTTATACACAAGGTAAGACTCCTTCTGACATCAATAACTTTATTGCTGGAGCTTACCAACAAAGAATTGCCATATCGAATGAGTGATCCAAGACAAAAGAGTGATCGCCCAACTTGCTGCAAATGATTGGAGACAGTTAACTTTTATAACACATGCTATATAAAATTAAATGTAACAACCTTTAGGGACTAATTTAATAAAGATTAAGATAATAATCAATGAATAAATCAAAGATAAGTATATAGTGCGAACAAGCCATGGCACAAAAACACACCAACTTTAGTGATTATCATATACCCATTCAGACCAGGAGGAAATAGGAATAGGATCAACTTAACATTACACCTGCAGAGAAGGTATCTCAAATAAAGAGCATATGTGTCCAACAGAAATTGTACACTTGAAGCTCGTGAAACTAGCCTTCATGAACTTGCATGCGCATAAACCCAATTAACTAAAAGATGATATGTCAACATGATTCTGCAACAAACCTGCTTATTGTCCAAACATTTGTAGAAGACCTGAATAAGATGCTCCACCACAGCAGCCCCTTTACTGCCTATGTTGCTTACAGAGCAGAGGCACCTGTTAAGCAAACTGAAATAAGATCTTTGCAGCAAACTCTTCTTTAAACAAAACAACCAGTAAGCCTTTTCTCATTAGATGTTTTAGCTACATAAACAGTACGATCATTCCCAAAAAATGTCATGCACTAATTTTTTTCCCCCGAGTTACATGTATGCACAGGTATTACTGCATAAGAAAGCTACTTAAATATACCAATTTAATACATCAAAATCAAAATATTTTGAAACTATGTTTCACATTTATAAGTTTCAGAGTCCATCAAACGTACTTGATACAAGCATGGACTACTGTCAAGAAAGAATGCCGGACAATCATATGTTTCAAATCTTGCTCTAGCTCGTCAACAATATTTGGAGGTAACTTCCGAAGTAAAGGCAACACAGCATCAATTACAAAGATTATACTCTCAACTAGCTGTGCAACCATGCGATTGTCAACCTGAAGACCAAAAAGATAAAGAAATGGATCCAATAAACAACCTGTCCCATAGATTTTTAATATTTTGAAAACAAATATAAGATACATATACAAATAGTATCTGTACATCACAGCTGTTAACCACATACAGCATCCCAATTGGCGCCACCTAATACTTTGAAGTTCTAGCACTTATAGCACCATCATATAAATATGACATCAACAATAAGTTGACAATATTGATGATGACATAGTTACTGGCTGGAATACATGATGATCTTAAAGGCTGGAGAAACCAGGAAACATGGATGAACTTGGCTAGAAAAGCTTGAACAACCTCAGACAGAACACTGAAGTACAGCATTTTTGTGAGGACTCAAAACACAAAAACTGCTGCCAAACAAAATAGCTATTGTGAACAGAGAATCCTGAGATACCTTTGTGAAACAAGTGGGATGGGTTCACAAAACAGTTGTGATCAGTTTCTCTATTTTAGGAAAATGAAGGAACAGCAGTAAACTTGAAACAAGGGGCCCTAGTTTAAAGATCAGTTGAAATCATGGTCAAATAGTGGATTCCTGAGACACATCGCAATTTAGCAGTGACTACTATGGATCACGGAGGAGTATTACGAATAAGTGCATAAGCCCTGCAAATTCTGAAACAGCTACCCCAATAACAGACATGATAATGCTGGGTGGTTTAGTTAAATTGCCATCCAATATATACACAATAGTAATTGACCCAATCCAAGAGAAATGAATCCAAGTAACACTTGACTCCACCAATAAGTGAAGAAGATAGTACTAACCTGCGTTTTAAGATATGGCTGCAAAGTAACAACAAACTGGGATGGGTTTGAAGCAGGTGCACAGAGAGTTGGGTCCACAAGACAAAATGCATGCAAGGCCAGCACATATGGTAGAGCATGCACCTCCACTTCATTGCTATTAATTTCCTCAACCTGATCGTCAACATAAATTCCATTACTTCCATATCAACATAGGCCAACATATGTTAGACGCACCATCAAGACACCGACATACCTGCAATATCTTCTCCAGCAAGCATTTGCACATTAACTCACAGCGCTTACGCACTGTAGCAAGGGACACAGGGTTGACACCAACAGCTTTTGCAGCTTGGGGCAAAAAATCAAGTGATAAGTTGCGCTTTATTACAGTTACAAGAAGTTGATTGTTGGGCATTCTCCTGAGCATTTCAACAATTTGCTCTGTTTTCTTAGCCACCTCGAGTGGAACAGTACTACCATCTCCAAAGACCTGAGTTTGTGAACCATAAGGCTCCTCAAACCAGAACTCATGAAACGTTTTGCAAACAAGGTCCTGCAAATGAAAAGCATGATAAGGGAAAGATCTTAAACAGCAGAAGAGGGTCAAGTCATTGACAATAAATATAGAGACTCTATCATATGACACAGCAACAAATAAGAGCAGGCTCCAACATGAGTGACTAATTTATACAGGAGGAGGTAACTACCCATTAATATCCTTCTTAAATAATATAAAGGGTAAAATATTATTTTAATCCCTATGGTTAAGTCCCAATTTCGTCCCTAATGTTTAAAATGTTCTTTTTTTGTCCCAAATGTTTCATTTCATTCTATTTTATCCTTCGGTCAAAATTAAAACATTTTCTTCTAAATATACCCTTTTTCTCTATTATTATTTATTATCTTCTTACTTTTCTTATTCTTCTGCTACTTTCACTCTCAAATCACTACAACCACCACTATGACCACTACATTATGACTTTCGTTGCTACTTAGAAGAAAATCATAATGGAGGAAAAGGTATTTTTAAAAAAATTTTATTTTGACCAAAAGACCGAAATAGGATGAAATATTACGTTTGGAATAAAAATTTATGCTTAATAGGAACATGTTGGGGAAAAACCTACAAACCCAACATTACCTTACTTCAATAAATAAATTACCATGCTGACAAATAGGTACAAAGTAATTACAATACTAGTGCCTTGTCTCAAAAAGACTCGAGCAGCAACTGCAAATACCTGGATACTTGACTCATCATCACTAATGCGCGAAATTATTTCTGTGCAAGCCCTAGTATAGCCAGAGAAGTTGACATTTGAACTGCACATGTCTCGAATAAGTTTTATTGCTCGTTTTCGAACACTAACTCCAGTATCTTTGATTCTCTCAGCGATCTTTTCAAAATACTACACAACACAGGAAAGAAAATTGGTTAAAATTTGTAACACTTCATCAACCCAAATATGATGGGAAGAAAAAAAAATATAGGCTATATGTGTCCTCATAACAAAATAATAAAGCAAGATCAGTTTTAACTGTAACCATTAAGGAAAAGTCCATTGACACATACCTTAAAACCCACATCTGGATGTGAAGCAATGTGCCTGCCGACAAGTTCCAATGCTGCTTCTCTAACAGAAATTGCAGAGTCACAAAACCTTCCTTCAACAGCTGACTGTACTCGTTTATCACCCAATACCTCTGGATCAGCCTCTACAATGATACTAACCTGCTCGTTATATGAGATGAAAGAAAAAATTAATTAAATGCCAGGAAACAATAAAAAGCAACTCATTTTCACAAAAGAGCAGTATATTTTTAGAAATTGACTAGACTTACAGCTCGTAAAGCCTTAGCCCTGATAACTGGAGAGTTCTCCCTCAGGCTTGCCTGGATACATAACAGAAAAAAATAATTAAACACAATGAATTACAGTTCATTTGGAAAATCATGCAAATGGAGAATATCAACTAACCAGAAGCACGTGAAGAATCTTATCAAACCCTCGACAAAATGAACTGTTTTGACCCAAAACTAAAGTAATCTTCTTAATTGAATCCCTCGTCAACGTGGATGAGATGGTACTAGAGTCCCGTACAATGATTCTTGATTTCATTCTAGCAAGGTGGTATATAGGCTTTCGCTGACAATTAGGATCATCTTTGTACCACAGGCAGAGATAAAACCTGCACATCATGCACATGAATTACCATTGCTTGCATAAAACTCAAATATGTCAATTAGGAGAACTGTCAAGTACAAACCAGCAAACGAACAGATGGATATCATCAGCAGAAGTGACATCTTGAAGGTAATTCAAAAGCAACTGTTGAACAATTTCATGCTTTGAAATTTCAGAATCTTTTGACGCATTACGTTTCTTTGTCACGTCATCCTTACACCGGGAATTGCAATATGACTGTAATACAAGCAGTTGCTTATGACAAATGCATGTCTGACAGTACCAGTTCCGGTTGGAAACTTCATGTTCTTTAATACCCAGGCAGTCACTGTGGAAGGGTCTCTGGCAGCCATGGCATATCAATAAATTGTCGGTACTGCCATCCATACAGACACAACAAGAATCTTCTGGATATTGCTGATTAGCACTATCCTGACCATGTAAATCCTGAAGTATCCAGAACTTCTCCTGGCTACAAACCAAAGCATCACGCTTCAACCTTGCGGCAATTGTACCAAGAATATCAATAGCCATGGAACGTGCAGAGACATCCTTAGATTTCGGCCCAGCATTCTGAAGTAGTAGGACACAGAGAACCTGAAACAATTCTCAATGTAAACTAATCTGATATATTTAGCAAATCAGTAGTAATACATCCAGATACCTGCACACACAATGAACACACACACACACAGAGCTACCTCCAAAATGGGAGCTGAAGCAGGATACTCGGGCAAATTTAAAGTTGTGAGTAAATCAGTAACAAGATTCTCCATTATGGATTTCAGCTCTGAAGCATCCTGGGTCTTCACACTTGCAAACCGCTGAAGTACACGGCTCCAGAATAGACAGCAAGCTTCTGTTGTGGCTTCATGGCCTTTAATTGGATCATTAGGGTCAACCGAGACTTCCAACACAGCATTACCACTTGATGCTTGTCTTAAAGCATCGGGAAGGTTAGCACTACAGTGAATTAGCTGAATCAGCAAAGCGGTAACCATCTGGATCTGTCTTTGCTCTTCCTCGCGTATGTGGTAGGCTCTTATAGCTCGTTTTGAATATGGTAATTTCCAAAGAAGCTGAAGCACTTCATCTATCACATATGTGCGATGTTGTGTGTATAAATAGAATATCTGTGCCATCATGTTGTAAAAGCGATTTTTAAAATTAGTTGCTGAAATAAGCATGGAAGCCAACGTTGGAAAACCTTTTAAAGATGGAAGACAAATATCAGTACCGCGCTAAGTAAACCAATTGCCTTCAGCTGCAAAAGCTGGATATTCTCAACCAGGAATGTTGTAATGCTTGTTTTTACAAGTTGAAGAATGCAACTATCTGATAACCTCTCAATTAACAACAAATCCTTCAGCAATCCAAGAACAGTGCATAATTTCTGAAGGATAGTATTCACAGCAGAAGAAACCCTAATAAAGTGAAGACCAGAGTTATAATAATAAGAAAAGTATATTATCAAATCTAATGTGAGATCAATCCAATTGAAGAAGTTAAATAATAATAATAATAATAGCACCTGTTTGATGTTGATTTCCTCATCTTTGTACTCTTGCTGGTACGACGTTTCTTGCTTGCCGAACCAAATTCTGCATCATTTTCTTCGTAATAATCATCAACTGGAGAACATAACAATTAGCTGTATCAATATCAAACCACATAGAAGAAAAACTTCTTTCTAATCTCTCCCTTGCCCAATGGACAACAGTCAAAGGATTCTTCAAATGAATTATAATGCATCATTAACTACAGATATGCTATACAGTCAAAAATGCAATTTTATAAGAAGTCTTGCATTTCCAGTAGCATCTCCATTCTCCAAAATGCACAGTCATGAAAGCAAATAAATACTTTATTAAGAAGAAAAACCAGAAGAAAAAGGAAAAAAGACTAACCTTCACATGCAGTGTTTTCACTAGGTCTGTGTAACGCACGATACGATGGATCACTTGCACACATAACATCCATTATTTGACGCCTGGAAAACTCCAAAATTCTCTCAATGATCTGACAGGCATAGATTACATTTAGGATGTGTTTTGGAACATTAAAAAACTTAACTTATTTCAATAATCACTTATTTGTATAATCGCTTTTTAAAATAATCGTCTAACAATCAATTTATATTTGGATACTTCGTTAAAAAGTGACTTAAAGATAATCTTGTGTGTTTGGAATGTATGAAAACAGCTATTTTCTAAATGGTATATGAAATTATTGTTTATATTATTTTTTATAAGGTATAATTACCAAAATGGGTATGGAATGATTATTTATATTATTTACTATTTAATACTTGAAGTCAAATAGGCAAAAATTATTAAAATTTTCAAATAATCAACTTTTTCTTATAAGCTATGTTTTAGCTTAAATAAATTAGTTTTGATTATATTCTATTTTCAGTTTTATGCAAACTTGATTATTTTCAGGTAAAAGACTTTTTCTTTAAAGAAACATTTTTCATGGTTCCCAAACATGCTCTCAGACCAACTCATATTGCACATTAAGAATCTATAATCAGAAGGAACTAACATTTCGCACATCATCATTGCAAGAAAAATTACAGATTCCATAATATATAACAATAACAACACTTTTATCCTGCTGGGGGGCCGTTCTGTATATACTAGCTTCAACCTAAGGAGGGTTCTTATAAAATTCTAGTTATCAATAATAACAATTGTTTGAAACTTGCTAAATCAACACACCTCTTCTTTATAAATTTGCTTCGGCATCTCAGTGTGAGCCATCACAGCTAGTGCAGCATGAATGGACTCCAATGCGATCAAAATAGATGAAATTAGTTCCGAGTCTGACTGAAACACAGAACAACATGGTTGTGACAACAATGATTAACATAAGACAATAAAGAATATGAGATCACTGTACATTACTTAAAATGGATCCCAATAATTAAGGTCAGGAACAATGGATCAAAACAACATCATTGAACTCAATCAAAAATCAAACTTTCAATTAGCTAATCCACATTCTTTCCTGAAAGTTGCTAATTAAATTTTGTTATCTTTTCCCCTAATATCTTCATTTTATTTATTTTTCTTTCAATTGACCAATTTATGTGTCCTGCAAGTTGGGAGACATTCTTTTTCCTTTTTCCCTTTTCTAGATAACCAATTCTAAGCTATTCTTGTAAACAAACTCCAGAGATTTGGAGGATGCATGGAGGATAAAACGTTGTCTAGCAATAGCGCATGTTAGTTGGAGTTAAATACAAAATTTCCAGGTAACATAAATAGCATTTTTCAAACATTCCAAACACAATAATTGATAAAAACTTGTTCAATCATTAGCATCTCTCATTTCCCAAAATGGCACAATGGAATTCCCCTTCTCCCAAGTTCTCCATGCCAGCTCAGCATTAGGTTATTACATCCATGGGTGTAGTAGCATGCTCTGACTATAGCTCCTCAAAGCAGACTCCCATTAGTACAACATAGAGAACTTTCCCTCATACATGTTTAGAAATTGAAAAACTGCTTTACATATAACCCTTTTGGTTCTGTTTTACTCTTGCATAGAGGAACTCTTATTCCCTATCTTGTATTATTCGTCTTTTTGTCTTAATGAAATTCTTCTTTCAAAAAAAATAAATAAATAAATAAGTGTTATTGTTGCTTATATTTTCCTTCCTAAGGTCTAGTCCTACTTTCTACTTGTTCTTTTTTCCTCTCCAATAACATGTCCTTTCACACTCACAAAATCCTAACAATCGAACAAGTTCCATAACAGGTAATAATGCATTTCAAATTATTCTACAAGAATTGATAAAAACATGAGGAAAGAAGCCACAGTAAACATTCATCTGAGTTCTCCATTGATTAAAAAAAGCATGCAGGGAGCAGCAGATTAAAAGAGCAAAGGAAATTGAAGAAGCAGGGGGATCATAAAATTTTGAAGCATATGTAATGTAGCAAATATGAATGGTACCATCAAACATCAATTGGAAAAGACAGTAATGGAATCACTAGAAAAATTAAAACAATTTTATATAAATGACTTACATTCCACAATAAAGAAAGCCTCAGTCAAATGACCATGAGTCTTAAAAAGATTAGACTTCACCAACAAAACTCAAATGTATGTAGAAATTAGAGGAAACACGAGAACTGAAATCTACGAATTTTTCATGTCATTTTGGTCTTTGACATAGCATTAGAGACAATACTACCAGGTCAAGACTCAAGGATTCAATCCATGTTGCCAGATTCTTTAAAAATAAAGTTCAATTTCAGAGAAAATAGAAAAAATGAGATGACCATGTTTCAAGAGCAAAAGTTCTGCATGAATAATCATATTAGGCAGAGATATAAAAACAACCTCAATCCTTACCGCCTATGAGACTATATATAACTACATTTTACTAAACTGGAAAAATCTAAAAACAACGAAGTGATAGCGACCTAATAATCTGAAGTCTTGATGCTTGAGGAATCTCACTATGGATAACATATTATCTCAGTACGGCTGTCTTCGGCAAATGTTTCATGCATCTTAGTGTTTTACCATTGTATTATTATTGCCAATCCCTTTAAGATTAAGCCTAAACCTAATAATCAGAAGTCTTGCTGCTTGAGGAATCTCATTATGGATAACGTATTATCTCACTACTGTTGTCTTCAGGCATGTTTCATGTCTCTAGTATTTTACCATTGTATTATTATTGCCAATCCTTTTAAGATTAAGCCAAACTATTGGCTTTGTTTAATCAATCTGTTTTTGCCACACATCTCTGTAGCTCATAACCATAGAAGCTTGATCTATATACTTAAGAAGCTACTTCGTTACAAACTTCTGATAAGTACCAAGTACAATACTGTGTACAAGTCAGATTTTGAATAATTTTTACCGAGAAAAATTGAGCTCTTAAGTCAGCTACTTCCAAAATGAAAATTCAGCATATGAAGTAGTTGATAAGTAACTTACATTATCACAATCCTCAATTGACAGGCCTTCTGCCCTATGTATTTGATGATCTAGAACATTCAGTATCCTCACAAGGACTTCAACAGGAACAATATGCAGAAGTTTCTTCTCATGTATAGACATTATTTCATTAACAAGCAATCTAAGATCTGAAAGTGACAATGGCAGCCATTCTGCTTCATCTCGATCATCAGTCTGAACTTCAGCTTTGTTGCATAAGTCTTCCAAAAACTCACGAAACCTTCCAATGGTTGCATCTAAAATGATACAAGTTACCAGTCGTTTAGACGCATAAAAATGATCATACAAAACTCAATACATATATACACATACAGAGCACAAATAACATTAACACGTAGGAATCATCCATAGCACCTTGAAGCTCGGCAGAACTGGGCCCTACGGAAATTCCATCGCCTCCTTTCTTCCTTACTTTTGATTTTTTGGAAGATAACGTTGAAATGTCCTGCCAAATCATTTTGAGAATCAGCAAACCGTAGAAATCTAAACAAATGCACAAAGCAACTGCATCCATACATTTGAAGAAAAATGGTCATGTTGACGATTAGGGGTTGCATTGTAGTCTTCTTTAGTTTGATTTATGCCAGGAAGACTTGACTCACGGAGCTTCTTCTCACCCACCGCACGACCAGAGATCTGCTCCTTGACAGGACCTGAGAAACTTGAACAATACAATAAACAATAAGCAGAGCACCATCAAATTTTGTAATGAAAATTATAACCACAGGCAAAGATAAGCTCTGGCTGGATACATGATTACAAGACTAGTTTGAAAAACCGAAGCTCTAGTTTTACCAAAGAATAACATTGCTTATGTACATTGCATTTTCACACACCAAGCTGCCATTGAACTGGGATTGAGACCAACTCAAGATGCTGTACATCTACACGGACCAGAGTACAATGCTATGTCCAAAAAAAAATAAACGTCTATACCAACTAGCAAGTGATGTTGAACCTCTTGAAAGTTATAACTGACAGTAACTCATGACTCATGAGCATTAAATAAAAACGTCTTTAATGTAGGACAGTTTCACTCTGTCCTAAATCTCAGCCTCTTACATCATTGTAGTATAACGATCAGCAACAAGCCTATGAGACTGGAATAGATCCGGAAAGGTAACCTTCACAAGGAAAACCATGTACTGTGTTTACCTGTGGTACTGTATTCAAATGCTTCAGGATTGCACCTGAGAACCTCATCATGGAGTTCCAATGGCTCAATGTACATATACGAACCACTGCTGTTATCATCTCTTAAGTTTCTATATAAAACACAACACAATAGATAAAAATTAAATTAAATTCAGTAATAATATCAAAAATAGTAACAGAACCAAAATTGACCACAACAACAACAAAACAACATTAATATGAACACATGAAAATAACTGAACTAAATATCAGTTATTTGTCTAATCATAAATCAACACGATAAACTAATACACTCTGCTCATAAAGCAGTTATCTCTTCACTAATATTCTATCCATGAAGTTTAAATAATAACAACAATAATAATAACCAATCAACAGTTGTAAAGCATTAAACTCTACTCAAACCAACAACAATAGCATCAATCAAAATCTAAGTCCAGTACTAATATTCCTGTGATATAAACCTGCAAACTTCAGCAAGAATGCCTTAAACTAAACAACTTCAACTACATAGGTGCCAAACTCGTACAGCACCAAAAGTCACAATTCATCGCATAGGCTACAGTAAATCGCATGGAAATTCACGCGCGTCTAACTTCATCTCGCAAATTCCAAATTCAAAAAACAAAAGCACCGAATATTCCCCGTGAAATCAGTACCTAATATAGCATTTCCCTACCACTTCAAAGCTCAAATATCAATCTCAGCGATAGCATATAATGCAGAACCAAAACCGAATAAAGAATGCTTACAAGTACGACACATCGGTGTGCTGGAGCA
>NC_029794.2:128352311-128357339 GCF_000816755.2 Arachis ipaensis
CAACCTCGGAGTGGATAGTGTTCGACAGTCCGATGCCGCGGCGGCCGGACGAGGCGACCCCCACCACGGCGGTGGCGGCGCCGGAAGTGACTGGAAAACTCATGAAATGGTACAGCTCAGCTCTGGGAGGGCATGGAGTGACGAATACGGTTGGTGAATGGTAGAATTTGGGGAAAATTGAAAGGAATTAGGGTTTGAGTGAAGAGTGAAGAGAAGTAGAAGCTTAAGAGTGTATGAACCCTAAGTGGTGAGCCTTGAGACTTGAGAGGGTTAGATTGGGAAGAGAATTGGGGAAGCGATTGGCGGGGAAATTGAGCCGGTTTGGGAAAATGATTTCGGAGTATCGAGCTAAGTGGATTTGGTTTATATGCGGGTGAGAACAGAGCTAACGGTGAAGTTACGGAATTCTCCTTGTTGTGGGTGGTTTTGTCAAGATTGCGGTGCAAGCTAACCTGACGAAGCGACGGGAACATGAAATTAATGGTTCTTGCTAAATTAAAATTCAAAGTTTTAGTAATTGGAAATAAAAGAGAGTTTTGTATATAATTTAAATTAAATAATTAAAAGTTTTGATTAATGAGAAACAATATTTTTCGGCATTTTCTTAAAAATCGAAACGCGGTATCAAACTAAAGGCTCAATATTAAATAGTAAATAAGGAAAACAGGTCAGTAACGCCTTGTTTTTTGTACGATTATGACGTGCTGAAAGTTAGGGTGTTACATTATGGTATCAGAGCAGTTCATTCCTGTTAGAGCCTTGGGATTTGACTGACTATACTTCATTGCATACTCTGAGTGTCTGTCATGCTTAGTGACTTGTTCTGATAACAAGAATTTAGATTTGATATGCATGACTGTCTGATGATTAACGCTGTTAGTCTACCATTGCATACCTCATGGTATTAAGTCCCAGTTTGGGTAACTAACTTAATTAAGCTCTTTTTGATAAAATAACTTAAACAATAAATGACTCTATTAAAAGTAACTTATAAATAAGTTATTTTGTGTTTGGATTTTTAACTTTAAAAGTGCTTATTTTAAAGAAATGTAATGAAAAGTAGAAGTATTATGAGAGAAGTCATTTTTTTTAACTTCTCTATAAGCTCCAAAATAGCTTCTTAGAAAGTTGTAATTTGGTTTTGAAAATTGCACCCGACATTAATACTACTACTTTTCATAAGTCAAAAGTTAAAAAAAGCTACTTCTAGAGTTTCCCAAATGGGCCCTAAGTCTGGCCAACTTAACACTAACGATTTATGTATATGGGAACACTAATGGGTTGTCATGGACGAAATAGAAATAATAGGTAATGCGAATCACGGGGATTGGAAACTTTAGAAGTTACGTCTCGGGATTGATTGATTTCGTATCTTGTCCCTCCATGGTTTGTCTTGAAGTTTTGTCTGAGGTTTCTTTCTTGAGAAAGTGAACTAATTATTCTTCAATCCCGCTCCTTGTTCATGTGCGTTTTCGTTTGATCTTAACTGCGTATGTTTATTTGAATTTTCTGGGATACCAAGCCTATCTTGTAACTTCTGCTCTGCAATCAAACTTCTATCTTATCTTCTCTATGTCTTATGAAAACCCAAATACATGAAATTGTATATGTATCTGTATGAGTAGAGACTTTTTACTTTTCCACAAGGTTTTTTAAAAAGGTAAAATGTTAAAATTATGTAATGTTTTATGCAATATGCTAATTTTCGAGGACAAAAATTTTTATAAGTGGGGTGGGATGTAAACCCCCGGATTTTTAGAAAATAAATAATGAATTATTTATAATTATATATATGATTTTCTTTTTAGAAAGATTATGAGACTTCATGTTTTAAATTAATTTGGTTTTATATAAATTTCAATTATAATTAGATACTTTTGATTTACTGAAATTAATGGTTCTTGCTAAATTAAAATTCAAAGTTTTAGTAATTGGAAATAAAAGAGAGTTTTGTATATAATTTAAATTAAATAATTAAAAGTTTTGATTAATGAGAAACAATATTTTCCGGCATTTTCTTAAAAATCGAAACGCGATATCAAAGGCTCAATATTAAATAGTAAATAAGGAAAGCAGGTCAGTAACGCCTTGCTTTTGGTACGATCATGACGTGCTGAAAGTTAGGGTGTTACAGGTATCGTCACTAAAAATTTTTAGATTTATATTTATAAATGATAAATTATTATGTGCTTAGATTGTTATACAAATGGGAAGCTCATATACTGACGTGGCGCTCATACGTTGAGTCTGAGAGTTTATTTACTTAGGTGTCGTCACTAAATATTTTTAGATTTATATTTATAAATTATAAATTATAAATTATTATTTGCTTAGGTTGTTATTTTTAAATTTTAAATTATTTGTTTGGGTTGTTTTACTTAGGTTGTTATTTTTTAAATTATTTTATTTAGTTTGTTGTTTTTTAAAATTTTAGATTGTTGTACTTAGGTTATTATACTTAATTCGTTATTTTTAAAATTTTAAATGATTTTATTTAGGTTGTTATTTTTTAAATTTTAACATTATCTTTTAAAAATTTGTTGATTCATTTTAGCATTATTTTTTAAACTTTTGTTTATTTTTTATTTTTAAATTGCAGTTACATACGTTCTATTATATATAGTTACATTCATTGATGACTCTGACTGTGCATGTTTCGTAGTCTTTGACAAGGAGGTAAAATTTAGAAACGAGCTGTGTAGAGATACTTGATCCACTCCTGTTGATAAGTTCTAACCAATATTTATTTTTAAAAACATTGGTGAAAATATTTTTAATGGTAATTTTTATATTATTTATTATTAATATATTATATGATATCCTGCAGAAAGAAAATCTATCGGATACACCTACACTTTTGCTCAACCTAATTGATAAGATTTTCCTCTTTATCGTTGAAGTTCAAATATCTGATAATGCACATTTTTCACCTTCTTATAAAGTTAAGAAGATGACTGATAATGTGGACCTCATAAATAAATTCAAAAAGGCTCACCCTATTCAAATTGTGAGTATAGTTATAAGTGCACTTTCTATTAAAAATCAATGTATTTTTTGCTTCCTTGATCATTGGTAGCATCTAATTTATAAATAATAATTAATAACTAATTATAATTTTAGGATGTTGACTACACCAGTAGTTTACTTCCAACTTCAAAGGCTTCCTCAATCATTGAAGGGGGAGGAAGTAGAAGGTGCTAAAGTATTTGTTCAAAAATTGAATTTTTTGATTGTTTGTTTTCTCAAAGTTATATCTTAATTTTATTCAAAAAATATTATTGAGATAAAATTAAAGGTGAGAAGAAAGTCTTTAATTTAACGTAGTATTTTGTACAGAATTTGTTGCTTGAATTCTCCAATGAAGTTGCGGACAATGGTGAATTCGAAGTGTTGGAAAATGCTATTACACCAGCCAAGCGACTATCCTCGGAGTCGGAATATTCGGAGGCGGAAGAAGATACTTCAACTTGGAAGAAGATCATGATTGAGAATGAAAATTGAAAATTTGGATGCACATGTTTTGAAATCCCTTTTAGAGTCTATCTAATAGAATAATGCCAAACATATGTTTGTTTTGGTGAAAACATTATTTTTTCTTGAGTTGTTATCTTTTTTTTCGTTCTTTTCAATTTTTACGTGTGAAATTTAGAATTTTTTTAAATATAAATTGAAGTTATTTGGTTATTACTTGTGAGTTTATTTTCAATTTGATTCACACCATTGATATTTTGTTAATTTCTGATTTAGTATTTAATATCATAAAGTTATAAATTTCTCATATGAATTATTGTTGACACAATTAAGTTAATTATTAATTTTTAATATGTGTCAATTTACATTGTTATAAATTTTTTAATTTGTAAAATTTGTTATAAATACTAAATTAAAAATTAACAAAATATCAACGATGTGAATCAAATTGAAAATAAAATTATAAGTAATAACCAAATAACTTCAATTTATATTTAAAAAAATTCTAAATTTCACACATAAAAATTGAAAAGAACTAAAAGAAAGATAACAACTCAAGAAAAGACAATGTTTTTACCAAAACAAATATATGTTTGGCATTATTCTATTAGATAGACTCTAAAAGGGATTTCAAAACATGTGCATCCAAATTCTAAATTTTCATTCTCAATCTTGATCTTCTTTCAAGTTGAGGGTATCTTCTTCCGCCTCCGAATCTTTCGACTCCGAGAATAGTCGCTTGGCTGGTGTAATAGCATTTTCTAACACTTCGGATTCACCATTGTCCGCAACTTCATTGGAGAATTCAAGCAACAAATTCTGTACAAAATACTACGTTAAATTAAAGACTTTCTTTTCACCTTTAATTTTATCTCAATAATATTTTTTGAATAAAATTAAAATCTAACTTTGAGAAAACAAAAAATTTAATTTTTGAACAAATACTTTAGCACCTTCTACTTCCTCCCCTTCAATGATTGAGGAAGCCTTTGAAGTTGGAAGTAAACCACCGGTGTAGTCAACATCCTAAAATTATAATTAGTTATTAATTATTATTTATAAATTAGATGCTACCAATAATCAAGGAAGCAAAAAATAAATTGATTTTTAATAGAAAGTGCACTTATAACTGTACTCACAATTTGAATAGGGCGAGCCTTTTTGAATTTATTTATGAAGTCCACATTATCAGTCATCTTCTTAACTTTATAAGAAGGTGAAAAACGTGCATTATCAGATATTCGAACTTCAACGATGAAGAGGAAGATCTTATCAATTAGGTTGAACAAAAGTGTAGGTGTATCCGATAGATTTTCTTTTTGCAGGATATCATATAATATATTAATAATAAATAATATAAAAATTACCATTAAAAATATCTTCACCAATGTTTTTAGAAATAAATATTAGGGTTAAGTTCAATTTTGGTCCCCAACGTAGAGGCCGAAAATCAGAATCGTCCCCAACTTTTTTTTTGCTACAAAATAGTCCCCAAAGTTTCAGTTTGTTTTAAAATCGTCCTTTTTACCAATTTAAATTTTTTTATAACTAAATTAC
>NC_029794.2:128357349-128357829 GCF_000816755.2 Arachis ipaensis
GCCGCCTGCCGCACCGCACCGCACTACCACCGTGTTGCCGTCCTACTGCCTGCCGCATCGCACACCATCACCACCCTCCTCGCCCGCACCGTCCGCCGCTTCCGCTTCTTCTTCTTCTTCTGTGAACTGAATTTTTTTGTAGAATTTCTGATTTTTTTGTGAAATATTGTTGTTACTGAATTTGTCTTGAATTTGGAATATTGTTGGATCGGGAGAGAGAAAGAAGGGGGAGGGTTATGCAAAAAGAAACGGGGAGAGGGGGGAGGAAAGGGAAGAAGGGGGAGGGGAAGAGCAGCGACCAGTGATCTAGATTCCAAAGCCAGAGACAGAGAGGCAGAGCCAGAGTTTGCGACGTTCACGGCCTCACACAGTCCAACCACTACCAGTTCGAGTCGATAACACCAGCGACAAACCTCACGGCGAGTCGGCGATGCTCCGAATTGGGGTTTTCGATCGCACAAAATTCAAATTTCAGAGGGA
>NC_029794.2:128357882-128367414 GCF_000816755.2 Arachis ipaensis
AAAGAGAAATAGAGTCAGAGATTGAGCCTTGAGAGAGGTGAAAATTTGAAATTTTGGCCATAGAGAATTGGAGATAAACTGTAAAAGTGTGGGACATTAAGTGATTGGAGACTGTTACTCTACTAGGGCTCCTCTTCCATGGTCTTCTATTTAGATTGGGCCAATGGGTTGGGTTGGGCTGCAATTGGGAGCTCAGGGCCAAGAAAAAGAACTTCTTCAACCTGAAACGCAACCACGCGGCAGAAGCGACGATTTCGGCAACTCTACGATTTTCAATGGTGATTTCACACGGAGTAGCCTGGTTCTGGACGAGAAGCAGAAGCGCAACGGGAAGATGGAGTATAAGCATATAATTGTGCGTTTCCACGAGTTTACACGCGATTCTGACTATCTTGGTGGCCGGCATATCAGCAGCAGGCACCATATATACCGGAACCACAGCCAACTCAGGCACCTGAGCCCTACATACTACAGCTGGTAATTCCAGCCGAGGATCACTTTAGTCTGTTGGGTGCATCTGACACCATCATCTTCTCTCGGGTCCTGAGAGATACAGATTATCTATTTATGACGCCACCGCAGGAAGGGCCTGCTAGATCTCAGCAGTCTGGTGGTTGTCGCGCCACTTCAGGTCATGCCAGTGACTTCGACTTTGATCAATCAACGAGTCATGTAGATCCGCACGGTCCTTCCGTAACACCACACTCCCAGTTGTTTGATTTGAATGAGTACCCGCAGCAGGAAGAGGGAGATTTGGGATACGACTTGCAGCACTGGTATGATCTTGGTAGAACGAGTGCTCCGGAGATGAGTGGTTCTGGTTTGTATGACACTGGTGGTGTGAGCATGACAGATTTCGGTGGTCCTGACGTTGGCAGTGGGCTGGATGCCGGTGTGTCTAAAGGTCATCCGTATAACTTATGGACACAGACTGCGCCTCCGGATAAATACACCCCATCTTTGTATTCGAAGAAGGCACCGAGGAAGTAGTCTGTTGCAGTTGATCTTGTATTCAGTGTTGTATTCAGAGTTGTATTCAGTGTCGTATCTTATATTTAGATGATTCTTTTCAGTATCATTACATATTTAGCTTTGTTCTCGTATAACTCTGTTTGAGATTATCATGTTGCACTTTTGGAATGAAATGTTTATTTATTAAAAAGTTACATAACGAGGTTATATAAAAAGTAACACATAACTGTGAAGTACATCATAACAAAGTTACATTGAAAAGCTTAACCACTAATGACCTCCAGCGGAGCTTGGACCTGCGCGCTGAGGACATTGGCTGCGGCTATGTCCCTCGCGTCCACATATAATGCACCGGCAAGGACCACGCATATCCCGCGAATCCATCTCATTCAAGTAGCGGGTTGACTTCGGTCTTCCTTTTGTCGCGCGCGTCAATGTCCAATTGGCGATCATCTTTGCTCCTTCATATCTATCCCACGTAGATGGGTCACCCATCGGAACAAACTCGCCTCTGTACACCTTGTAAATTTTAGACATCTTGTACACGCCGTGCACGTATACTTGCCAATCAAGACGCTGGTTGGCGTAACATGCAAGCACGTGGCGACATGGGATTCGCTCAACCTGGAAATGGCCACAGTTGCAGTGTCGTTGCACAAGGTTAACAGTGTAAACAGAACTATCTTACATTTCGCGAACCTCAAACATCTCGTTCTGCCTGTCGAACTGGTTGACCACAATGTTTCCTGCACGTCGAAAGCTTTCTTCAACTCTCTTTGTTGCAAATTCTGAATACGTGAATCCGTTGCGGACATGCTCATGAGCCTCGGCACTCTTCCGAGTAAACAACTCATTCAGCCAATAGAAAGTAGACCTAACAATGGCAATCATAGGAAGGTTTCGTGCACTCATCAGAACAGAATTTATGCACTTTACCAAGTTTGTCATCATATGTCCCCAACGATGACCCCGATCAAATGCCAACACCTATCTCTCAACACCGATGTCATCGCACTATTGAGTATATGCCTCACCCCGCTCTTTAAGCCTCTGGTAGTTTTTGTTGTACTCCTTGATGGTTATCAGTGGCTAGGAGAAGGAGGGTTGAATCTTAGCCCCTTTTGCTGAGTAAATCTTGCTGCCCTTTTAAAACACTTAAGGAGATATTTCTGCTTTTTGTCTCGTCACTAGTCAAGAGACTTTTTCTTTTTGTCTCGTAACCAACGAGGAGATATTTTTCAATTTTGTCTCATATGAACAGAATCAAAATTTGAGTAGAAGAGAGAGAGAGAGAATCACACCCAAAAGTATCCTGGTTCAGCTGCTAAGTGCAGTGCAGCCTACATCCAGTCTCCATCACAACAATGACGGAATTTTACTATAATCAAATAGATTACAGACACCAATTCTCCCCAGGAACTACCCTTCCTATCCGGGACAAGTCCAGAATCTATCTCCAATCCTGAACTTGATTTGGTCTCCTACCAAGCTTTCAACTGCTAAGTGCTAACCCAACTTGCAAGGGGATTCCCACAGAATCATGAAACACAACACAGATGTACAAAGGACCTCTAGGACATCTATGACTTTTTCTTTTAATTTTGTATACTCTGCCTTTTTCCGCTCTATGGCTTTTTCTTACAAACCTCACAGTTTGCCTTTTTTTATGAGACTCAAGACAGACAAAACTAAACAGAAAAATACAACATGAAAAACATTGAAGGAGAAGAACTTCTATTAGCTTGGGTAGCTATGAGAACTCTGTGCTTTCACTCTTTTCTCCTTGTCTCAAGCATTGGCTGTTCACCCTTATTATAGAAGGGGAAGCCTCCAAGGTTGAAACGGTTGAACCGAGCTAATCTTCTTCTTCTTCAATATTAAGACTAGTTCGGCCAGAGAAAGAAGAGGAAACCGAATGCAAAATCCAACATGCAATTACCTCACTCTCATCCCTTCTCACCAAGATTCATCAATCCGGGCCTTCTATCTTGACTTGCTCCCCAAGAAGAATTCCTGGCCCTTGATGAGTCCTTGATGCTTGACAGCTCCATCTGCTCTATCTTCTGCCTCTTCCTTCACGTAGCTACAGTAGCTACCTTCTGTGATGGTTGATCAAAAGTAGGGACGAGCCATGCCACTGGGATCTTTTTCTCTGACCGAGTTGTATCTCTTCCAGTTTTGGGTATGGAGAGCTTGAGAATTCTTCACCACTTCTTACCATAAGTGGCAAAGATCTCAGCCACACCCTACTGTGGATCTTCCTTTTGCTAATGCCATTATCATAATGGCTTCTTGATTGTACCTAGCTTCTTCTTCTTTCTTCTGATAGCTTGTTTTTGCTTCCATCTTTCCTGTGAAGTGACAACCGAATAGAGAAGAGAGAAAATGCAGAAAAAATTTCAAAGGTATTAAGAAAGGAAATTAAAATGAGTTAAGTTTACAAAACCCCATGCCTAGTAACGTGTAAAACATCAAAGGCCATCAAATCAATTTCCACTTTCTCTTTCCTGTTTCCAATGCACTTAATGCAAGTTAATTGAATTTGAAATCTATTCAAAGGTGAAAGTGGGTAACCGTGGGAAAGCATGCAATATAGCTTTCTTCCTTTTTTCAATTTTTCGGACCAAGCATTGATGGTCTTGAAGTAAATATTAATTTGGGCTTGTTCAACAAAATCTGGCCCAATTATCATATCACTAATTCAGCCACATATATTTTCCAACATTTTATACCAAAGGCTGAATTTTAGCTTCACATTGGGCTTGTCATTTTTCTTTATACCCAATTACAAAATCTGCAAGCAACAAAATTATTAATTAACAAATATGAATTGAAATTCAAATTAATAATTTTGTAATTAATTATTTTAATAATGTCTGATCATCATCAAATTAATTTGGAGTTTTCCAAACACATCACTCCTGTTCCATCCTAGAATAGCCTGATCAATAATTCATTTAATCGTAAGCAGATGTCACAATACTATGAATAGAACCATAATAACGAAATGAAATACATGTGTTCACCACGAGTTTATGCAAATACGGAGCCTTGAACCTCCTTAAGAAGTTGGACCCAATGTGCCTGATGCAGTACATATGCCACGCTCTTGGTGGTGACCATGCATCGTTACTGCGAGCTATTGTAGCGTCGCTGGAGGTATGGCGGTCAGAAATAATACCCACACCATCGACGGCAACAACATATCTCCGCAAATTGGTTAGGAAAAACTCCCATGCGTCTACCGTCTCGCCCTCGACTATCGCAAATGCAATAGGCACAATGTTTTGGTTCCCAACTTGTGCAACCGTAACCAGAAGTGCACCTTTATATTTTCCTACAGGTGTATGCGATCAACCTGCACCAGTGGCTTACAGTGTCTGAATGCTACAATACACGGATAGAAACTCCAAAAAATGTGGTGCAGAACTCCTACACCTTGAACCTCCTCACTCTCACAGTAAACGGGGAGCGTTTTTATTTGAACACGAGACCTCGGCATCTTCACAATCATTGCTTTCAACCATATTGGCAGAGTTTGGTAAGAAACTTCCCAATCACCGAAAACCTTTGCGACAGCTTTCTGCTTTGGCAACCAAGCCTTGCAGTAACTCATAGTGTAGTTGAACCTGGATTGAACTTCTGCAATAACAGACTTCACATTTATCAAGGGGTCTGCTTCGACCAACGGCCTAATGGCATGTGTCCGAGTCCAACTTTGCATGATCTTGTAAAATCGTGCCCATGGTGCACGTGTGCTTGCCATTGTATCTCCTGATCTCCCAACATGCTTTCTTTCTAATCAAGCTAGCTCGAATAAGCCAATCGCACCCTGCACCATACCCCTTGCATTTCGCATAGAATGTCTGCGGCTCAGACTCATACACAGTGTAATCAACTCCTCTAGAGATAGTGTAGCTTTTGATTGCAGATATTACCGACTCTCTCGAACCAAATTTCATTCCGACACTAAACTCGCCATCTTCCGCCACAGTGTTGCCTTCACCTACGACATGCGCACCACCATCATTCAGACAAGGCAAATAAAATAAACACTATAGGAAACTAGAGTTAATAATCATAACATACCCGTATTCGCATACTCAGGAAATTCCGGGGCATGCATGGCTTCGAGATCTAGAGTCCGCATAAAAGATGGAACACCAAATGGGTGTTGGCTTACAATCGCATCCGCTTCATTTTGTACTGTCGGATTGCCTGCCAAGTCTCCGTCATTATTTTCGTTATCGACTTCATTGGCTTCGAACTCCTTTTCACTGTCATTATTATCTTCTTCCCAATCTATATCCCCGAGCTCACCAACATTGACCTCCTCGCCGACCGCGCCCAACCCTAACTGTTGTTCAAACTCAACATACAGCTCTATCATCGGCACGTGAAATCGGGTTTGTTGATAAATACACAACATCTGCTGCATACTGGCATCGTCAGTGATAGGCATTATTTGAAACTGTATCAGCCCACCAAATACTTGCACAGGATTTCGGTATAAAAGGTTGCTCACCCTTTTCAAAATGTGGCTTTGAATGTTACTACAAAGCCCATTTCGTAACTCGACAAAACTCATCGTACATGAAATAGCAAATGACAACGGACATTTATAAACAAAAGTCACTCCTTCATGTGTGTTTGGTATAACCTCACCGTTATAATACACTCGCAAATTTGCAGTATTTTCCATAACTTCAACCTCACCTAATCCGACTTTTTTGACACACCTAACTGCCAAACAAAATTTTGAACTATCAGATATGTGTAACAAAGAAGAATAGGAGGAGTAGAAGTGGAATAAGACATTTTGAACGAGTGTTGCTTCATATTTATAGGCAGGCCTCTCGAATAAAATATATTTTTTAAACAAAACGCAACCTGCGTTTTACGTTTTCCAAAAAAATTTCTGACATTTTCAAAACGCAACTTGCGTTTTGGATCTTCCAAAAATAAAGCTGGCGCAAAAAGTAAAACGCATCATGCATTTTGGTATCTCAAAAAAAAAAATGAAACATGCTCATCACTAAACGCAGGTTGCGTTTGGGCTTCACTAAAATAAAAAAATTTAAAACCTTTCAACAATCAAAATGCACTTTGCGTTTTATTCAATATGCTGAACAAAAAAAAATTAAAAAATAAAAAAGAAAGTAAAACGTAAGTTGCGTTTGTTGCTGACACCATAGCAGTGGATTTTTTGTTCATTAGTCCATTTCAAAGCACTACACCCATATGTTTTCCATAAGGAAAAAAATCAGCCGCATTTTGATTATTCGAAATTTTAAAGTCCGAGACGATTATCTATAAATATTGTTCTCCATTTATTTTGCACCATTGTGAGCTTTTATTAAGCATTAGCGGTGGAAAAAAATTCAAGAGTGAAATTAAGTTTTTTAGAAACAATGGAAGATATTACAAATGTGTGAGTACATTATAATGTTGAGATTATATTACATATTAAGAGTGTTAATGGATCGAGTTTAATTAAATTTAGAATCGATCTTAAATGATATGTGTTTAAGAGAGTATTTTTAGTATTTTAAAGTTAAGGAATAGAATGATAATTTTATCGCATTTAAATATCTGAATACTAAAAGAATTATACTATATCGGTCATGGAGATCATAGAAACTAAGAATTCATCTCAAAAACAGTGGTGCTGAAACGACTACCCTCTTAAAATCTATTGGATGCTAAATCAGAGCAGTAAGAGACCCACTAGTGTTTTTCAAGTTCAGACACATTTAATATTTATTCTCAAATTTATTAGATTTATGTTTAATTTGTTTTGTTGTTAGAGTCTGTTAGACGATTTGATTTACGTTTAATTTATTTAGTAGTATTTTTTTAAATTTTAAATTTAAATATCGTCTAACAGACCCCAACAATAAAACAATTAACAAAAAAATAGAATAGAAAAAAGAGGAAGAGAATGTTATAACACCCTTACTACCAGAATGTCACGCTTTTGGCTGTGTCATTCTAATAGGATGAATATTATGACGATTCTCATAAATTTAATAATAAGATAGGCGCCTTTAACTCGAAACTGTATAAACTTTTCTTCGAAAAACTGAAAATACTTTTTCTTAATAACGTACATAGATACATACAAATCAATCACAACACTTCATACATATATTTATATACATAATAATAAGAGTCTTTTATACAAAATTACAAATAACTTACAACCATTACATATCATGACTCGTATCTCTCTTAAAAAAATATAAGAATAAAGGCGAGAAAAAATTATATAGTATATACAACACAAGCAGATGAGAAGAAGGAACTTCTTAAACTCTTCGTCAATCCTAAAAAGAAAAATCTGTAAGGGATAAAAACATCGTCCTCGCAGGTTCTCAGTATAAGATTTAAGAATTGTCATAAAAAGATATTTAAAAGAAAACTGCTTTTCAAACGCAGTTATCGATCATCGCTCGTCTTAGAAATCCTTTTAAAAACCAACGATTAATTATCCGAAAAACTTCAAATTTATATTTTAAATTTATAAAAACTAATCAGACATAATATCAAAGGGTTTCACTACAAACCAAAGGACCAAATTTACCACCAATTCATCCAATCACGGCCTTCAGTCCAAACATAATCAAATCACGATCTCCGACCCAGCACAAAATCAAATCACCACTCAAAACACCACGCTCCGAACCAACCAGTCACAATCACAAGTAATAAAGTTCAAACACAATTAAGAGCAATTACAACAAGTATGACAATTAGCAGTTAAACAGAAATATTCACATAGACAAACCAAATACAATATGTACATCCAAATAATGTCATAATGCATGCCTGCCCTATGGCCAATGAGCTCATCCGTCGGTTATACAGCCAAACCCGATATGTCTGGTAGCAAATCTTGGACAATCCTTCCGTGCACGCATCCCCAAAACTCATACACATATTCATTTATCAATAACATTAGGGGATTCATCCGGAAAAATCTAAGTGTCCAGTCACATCTTGCGATGGAGGGTCAACAAATACCAACTTGGAGCAAGCGGGACAAAACCACAATCTTTGCATCTACTTAAGAAGCTCAAATTCCGATTTGGAGCAAGCGGAATAAAACCGCAATCCTTACGTCTACCCCAAAACTGAAATATCAAAATCTCTTTTAAAAATAAGTTATATCCATTTCCTCTTTCATAAAACTCAGTTTCACCAAAATCCAAAAGTCTCAAATCAACTTTAATAATCAATTCTTCTTTCAAAACTCAATTCTCACTTAATCGAAACTTCCCAAACTACCTTAAACCATTTCAATTTCAAATATTTTTCAAAAGACAAAAAAAAATTATTAGTTAAATCCCTCGACAAGGCCTCTAAATTTTAGAGGAGCGACAACCAATCTCATCTTTTTAAACCAACTTATAAAACTTTTTCAATAATCAAAATCTCAATTTAAAGTATTTTCATAGTCTCCAACCATCGTCTCAAAATTAAATGAGTTAAATTATAAACTAACTTCAAACTATTTCAAGCTTAGCCATACCAGTTAAAATTGAAAATCCTAATTAAAAACTCCAAAAGAATTTATCCTCAAATTCATTATTTTAATTGCTCTAAAATCTTTAAAAGTACTCAAAACATATCTCTTTTGATTAAAATCAATCAAACCAAACTCATTTTCCTTTAAATTCATTAAAATTTTTAAATCATAACTCTTTTCTTTAGTTAAATCACAATCAAATAAAACAATTCTTCAATCAAATCAACCAAAATAAAACTTCCAAAATTTTCATAAAAATTTCAGCAACACTTCCCCTAAAACTTGGACTTTGCCACCCTTATCGGGTCCCAACCAAACCATTTCTTAAACTCTTTTCAAATTATTTCCAAAATCAAACAAATCCCAATATCTCAAGTCATTTTCAATTCTCAAAATTATATCCGATAAATCAAACAAAACCAATTCCAATATCTCAAATCATTCTATCATAATTCAGAAACAAATTTCAAGAAACCAGTCCAACAACGACCAACTCAACAAACTAAATCAACAAATCAGAATAATTAGTCTTCTCAATAATTCAATAAATCAATCAGATAAATATTTACATCCATCCAAAATAGTTCAGTTCAATCCATAAGACTCACGTAATCATAAAAAAAATTCATATTAATATCGACTTGTAACAATTTTTTAAAGTAAAATGAATTTAAGAAAATACCCTTATCTCAATCGTGACTCAACTACGCGACAAATTCTGTTTCATCTTGTTCACACCAGCGGCAACCATAACGTCCACAGAAACCCCGCTGTAATGCTGCAACAGCAACGAACGCAGCATGCAACCACGGTAACTTAACTCTAAGACATTAACATCGTGAAATCCTCAGTAATATATAACAAAATAGTGACAAAGAGGAGTTTTCGGAGGAAAACAACTTAATGTACCAAAAAAGAACTAAGAACTGAATAGCCGCAACTCTAACGGTTGACTTCGACAACCAAAGCGGTGGGGGTAGTGGTCCCGAACGGCAAGATGGCACGATGAAACCGGCATCAACAACGCATGAC
>NC_029794.2:128368450-128372628 GCF_000816755.2 Arachis ipaensis
GGCGTGTAGTTTAGAGACGACAGCGAGACGGGCTTCCTCCCACGACGACGACGGTGCATGAACGGCAACTGTGGCGAGGCGGGTTGGACGGCAGCAGCAGCGCGGCTCCTCCCTCTCTCTTTCCTCTGCTCTCAATGCTCTCTCTTCCCTCTTCCCTTTCTTCCTTTCGTTCTTTTTGGAACATGGCAGCAGCTAGGTTTATGAGGTGCAGGGAGTGTGAGTGTGAGTTGTATTAGGATTAGGGTTAGAGTTTTAATTTAAAAAAAAAAGAATAAAAATAGATTGGTAATTTCAAATAAAAATAGAGATAATATAATAATTAAAAATTAATTTTAATTTAATAATATAGTAATTTCATTATTCAATATCTTTGCATTACACCACTTTTGTTTTTGTAACAAAATTAATTTGTGAACCTCTGAATCATAATGGGATAATCCTAATGGAGCAAGGGGAAGCCAAAAAAGCAAAACTGTATTTGCTATGGACAAAACATGTTGGCGTGTATGGGTCACATAGGCCTTCCAAAAATGGAACCAAATACCATGGAAGGTACCAATCCTTCAGCTCATAATATGCCTTATGCAAAAACAAAATAAAGCAAAAGGCTAGAGGAAACAATGCACATGACTACCGTTAAAGATGCTGCGAAAGGCCCCAAAAAAAAAAAATGTTACATCATACATCACACATCCCTTTAGCATTTCAGGGCAATGCTCCCTTCATCAACCATCATGCATTGATAGTATTTCGAATGAGTTGTAAATGACTAACTCATATTGATTAACTTTGGATAAAGTAAATAATGTAATGTTAAGTTGTTAACGTCTCAATAACCACATTCTATTGAATCGTTTTCTTATTTTATCGTATATCATTATAATTTTTTAATTTAATAAAGATGAATTATTTAATAGCCGAAATTAAATTATGATTGATAGAGAAGAATCATATTTTAAGAGAGAACAAAAAACACTACAAAAAGAGAAGAGAAAAAACCACTTTTGCACATATACAAAATTATTATTATAAATTAGTCACTGCAGATTCGTTAATCATTGGATTGAGTTGAAATTTGGACAACGTGTTCTAGATACTTGGTTCTTTTTTTTCACTATTCCAATCTTCAATACGAATTTCATGGTTGGAGATATTGGTCACGTAGCAGCTCTAATTTGTCGTATTTTCATTTTTTTGGTTTTTATTTTGTAAGTTTTGATGCCTGAGTTGTTTATACACATTTTTTGTAATAATTTGTGACTTTTTTGTACTATATTTTGATCGTAATGAAACTATTTTTTTAATTATGGTGACTCGTGGTTTTTATTTCTCACATTAAAAAAATTTTTCATGTTAAGAATTTTTGTATGTCCTTCTCTCTATTTCTAATTTTTTAATACATTTTTCTGCTGTTATTGATATGTTATTGCTGCTGTCACTTATTTGTAAGTGAATGTTATTGTTTCTCTAATTCTTGTAAGTAAAAAATTGTATATTTTACTCCTATCATTTGATACGGGAGCTCAATTTTGTGCATTTAGTTATAACTTAGAAGATGAAGGCAAATAATTCTACTAGAATAAAAATATTAAATGGTATTAATTACCATCCATGGAAGAAAAAAATGAAAGATTTGTTATTTGTAAAAATTTATTCGTATTTATTACACAGAAACCATAATCTAAATCAGATGAAGAATGAGAGTTTAAATTTCAACCATTTTTGTAGTTTTGTTTGATAATAGATGGATAATAATGTTTATAATCATATTACTAATGAGACTCATGCTAGGGATTTGTAAAATCAAATTAAATCCTTGTATACTTCTTAGTTCGATAATAATAAATTGTACTTGTTGAATATATTGACGAATTTAGGATACAAGAAAAGGTCACTAGTAGTATATTACTTAAATGAATTTTAAGAGATTCTTGATCAATTGTCAAGCATAAGAATCAAGTTTGAAGATGAAGTCTAAGGATTGTGGATAGTAAATACTCTACCAAATTTTTTAGAGATATTTCGTATATCTCTTACTAATTTTACTCTGAATGGTAAAGTGACCATGCAATTTGTCAAATGTGGCATTTTAAACTAAGAGATAAAAGAAAGATGCAACGTTTTTCATCACAATCTGAAATATTAGTCACTGAAAATATAAGAGAAATCACAGTGAAGATCAAAAGGATAGAAATAAAAATAGGAATAAATCCAAATAAAGATACAAAAATATTGAATGTCATTATTGTCATAAAATGGGTCACGTCTAAATATATATATTGAAAATTGAAGAACAAAGATAAGCAAGAAAATAAGGAAGATGATGGTAAGGATCTTGTATATTCTATTTCAGATGATCTTCTCATTGTTGATATTATTGATTATAAGTACAAGGTCAATCTTATTTTTTATGATGAATTTAGTTGGACAGTTGATAGTGGTGCCTCAGTATATGTAACATCGAAGAAGGAGCTATTCACTTCTTATAATCTAGGCAATTTTAGAGTTCTTAAGATGGATAATGATGCTTGGTCAAGGTAATTGGTGTAAAAAATGTTTGTCTTAAGACTAATATGGGAATGAAGTTGCTACTCAAAGATGTTAGACGTGCTCTAGATGTTCGCTTGAATTTGGTTTCAGTTAAAATATTTGATAATGAAAACTTTGTAAATAGCTTTGGATAATAGAAGCTCATTAAAGACAACTGGTGGTGGCTCGAGAAAAAGGTACTTTAAATTTATATGTGGCGCATGCCATGATTACAAAAGGTAGTGTGAATACGGTTGAAAGTAAAAAAATTTGTAACTTATAGAACAAAAGACTTTGTCATATTAGTAAAAAAAGGGCTTAATTGTTTAGTTGGAAAGAATGTTCTTTCCTATTTGAAGAATGCAGAGTTTGAGATATGTTCTCGTTGCATGGCTAGCAAACAAAGAAGATTATTCTTTAAGAGGCATCAACCTTTAAGAAAATTAGACTTTTTAAAATTCGTATACTTTGATATTTTTGGTTCTTTGAAGATACATTCTTTTAGTGGAGCTATTACTTTATTATTATTTTTTTGTGATAGTCAAAGTATTATACATTTTGATAAAAATTCTATTTTATTCTCGATCCAAACATATTGATGTGAGATATCATTGGATACATGATATTTTGGATACCGAGTTGTTGAAATTTGAAAATGTTCACAGTGATGAGAATGATTATAGTATGATGATCAAGGCATTACTGAGCTAGAAGTTTAAAACTTGTTGTTTAATCGTCAAATTGTCGATTACATCCACATCGTCGTGAGAGAGAGAGAGAGAGAGATTTGTTGGATTTTGGGACTCCCTTCTTATGTGAAAAAAAAGATCAAATGTTAGAATCCAATCCCATAATTTTTCTTGGCTGAGTGTGAAGTGGCTGAGGTTGAGTTAGGGTTGATAAAGAGGTCACGTTTTGAGAGAGAACAGAAAATATTAGAGAAGAGAAGAGAGACAGCCATTTTTGCACATACACAAAGTTGTTACTGTAAATTGGTCACTGCAGATTTTGTTAATCATTGGATCGAGCTGAAATTTGGACAATGTGTTCTGAACACTTGGTTCTTATTTTTTACCATTCGAATCTTTAATATAAGATCTGTGGTTGATTATATTGACCACGTAGCAGCAACTCTGTTTTGTGATATTTTCATCTTTTTGGTTCTTGTTTTATAAATTTTGATGTTTGAGTTGTTTGGCTTGTTGTATGCACATTTCGTGCAGTAATTTGTGACTCTCTTGTACCTTATTTTTATCATAATAAAACTATTTTTCTAATCTTAGTGACTCGTATTTTTTATTTCTCATACTGAGGAGATTTTCTATATTAAAAATCTTTGTGTGTTCTTATCTCTATTTGTGATACTTTTTTGTGCATTTTTTTGCTATTATTAGTGTGCTATTGCTGCGGCCATTTATTGTGAATGGTGTTGTTGCTCTTCTAGTTAGTTCTTGCTCCTTTAATCCATATTAAGTTTTTCATTTAAACTAGGTTTGGTAAAATTTTTTAAAGAAATATTTGTATCTTTTAAAAAGACAAATTTTTTATTTTATATATGGTAAATAAAAAAAAATTATTTTGTACTTACAATTTTTAAAAGATACGAATACTTTTAAAAGTATTTTAGATGAAATTTTTTTAAAATGATT
>NC_029794.2:128372736-128373361 GCF_000816755.2 Arachis ipaensis
TCAAAATAAATCACTCACATTCATACAAAACCCACTCTGTTCTTTGTACTGCTTAGAAAATGACTTATGCTCCGAATTAGTGCAAAAGTGCTTATGCATGCTTGATGCACAACACAATCCATGTTTGCATAAATTGTTAATAAGTTCCCACTAGTGCACTACTTGCATGCATTTGAGATGCATAAGCAGTGAATGTTGACCTCATCTTTTACTTTTATTTTTATTTTTATTCTTATTTTTGTGTAAATGAATAATGGACACTCCAAGATGACTCCTGGTCTAACAAAGAATCTAATCAATAGCTTGTTTGGTCGTTATTTGGAATCTTCCAAATCGTTTTTTGACACTATAATTCCTCTCTATTCTCTTAGCTTCTTGCTTTTGTCTAAACTTTCGTTTTGATATTTCAAATAATAATAAATAAATAAATAACCCAAGAATGCTAGCGCTTTTTGCCTTGTTTTCTAAGGTATAATAAACGGTTAGATGAGTCTAAAAAACTAGTCTCCAATTACTCATTCTTATAAAATATGTTTTAAAATATAAAATGACACATGTCCAAGAAGAAAAATACAAAATCACGTATATTTATATTTATAATCAAACTTTATACGTATGAAGTCTA
>NC_029794.2:128373398-128377747 GCF_000816755.2 Arachis ipaensis
ATTTTATTAATTTTATTAAAAAAACTTATAAAGTAATATGTATAATATAAAACATTACATGCCGACAAAATTATCTATACTATCTACAAACGATTTGGTACGGTGATATTATTGTTAAAAATTCTTAGAATTTATTAATCCTAAAATTATTTATATTAAATTATTAAGAGAAAAATATTTAAATACAAAAACGTATTTAAATTCATGAGCATGATGAAAAAAGTTTGATTCTTTAATTTTCTTTAACTCAAATTTTTTGTATTTTTAGTAGAATTAAATCACAACTCTTCTAAAGAAAAAAGAATTATAGAAGTGACTTTGATGTGTTAGGAATCAAGATTCTGAAATCATTATTTATATTTAAATGTGACATTTATTAAATCCTAAAATCCAAATAAAATAGTATCTCTAGTTTTTTATTTTTGGTTTCTATAATATCTCTAGTTTTATTTTTATTTAATTCTAAATCAAAAGTAATAATAACTTATTTAATTACAATAATTAAAATTATTATTATATAAGTCATATAATGTGAAATAGTTAATTTGTGATTATAATTAATATATGTATTGATTATAAATAATTTAAGAAATAATAATTTTTTAACAATCATATCCATAAATGATAATACTAGAGAAAAAAAATAGTAAAAACTTATTTTATTTAATGATCATTAATCATTCCGCCTGTTTTTGATTAATTTCTTTTGATTACTAAATATTTTCGATTCGTAGATATACTTATTTTTTTTTGCTAAATTTATCCTCCAAACCAATTATTTTTCTTATATCAGATCATTTTTGTTCTTTCTACATAATTATTGCTTGCACAAAATTTTTTATAGATATTTTTATCCTAAAATATATTTATCACATCATACCAATCAATATACTACATTACTACTTGAGTGATTTATTTATAAAATGCACAAAATAAAAGTCCTATACTCTTCAAATAAGTAGTGTCAACATTATTGTTAACTATTTTCAATGATTTAGAAGTATAATTGGCTCTCTACAAGAGAAAGCAACAAATAACATCAGTGACAAATTGATAACCTTGCTCTTGCCTCTTCGCCCTTTGATGTAACGACAGGCATAAGCTTCTACTCACTATAAATATACAGAGTTTATTATATATAGTTCATTGAACTTACTGAATATTGTTTGAACTAAATCAAGTTGTTACTGTACTTTATATAGTTAGTGCACTACAAGAAATAAGGGGTTTAGCCACGAAAAAAATTGTGGCTAAACTCTAAGATAACCGTAGCAACCATACATTGACTACGAAAGAATATTTGTGGCTAATCGGGAGGTTACATTTTCAATTTGCCACAATTTTAACGTTATTAGCCACAGTTTTAAACATCGTACTTATATATAATAAGAAATAAAAAAATTTAACATAAATAAAATAAATTCTAATCCCTTCTAGGATAAATATATTTAAAATTTTAACTATTACTTATTAAATACATAAATTAAATGTCTAGCATATCACTGAATAAATTAGCCACTTTATCACTGTATTTTGATAACAAAAATTTATACAGAGCTGCCAATTGAATCTTGCATTGGTTTCTTCATATCCATAGCTTTTTCTCTAAAGTTTCAACCAGCTTCTCTAAATTTATCACAGTCCTGCATTTTTAGCACCACCAAAGACTTTTCCAATTTACAGCATTGCTCTACGGGCCATTACATCCAGAAATCGTACTAATAAATTTGCGTCATTATCTCGACTTTGTCTATATCCATCAAGTTCTATAATGTCTTTTTCATAATTTTTCAAATGCCAAACTTAAATTGTTGTCCTTTTGCCAGTTGTGATTTCTTTCGTAGAACTGAATACAAAATTAAATAAAAGAAATAAATTAAATATTAAAACTCAAAAAATCACGTAAAAAAATTAAAATTCCATATACCTTTGACATTCACGACTAAAGGGTCACTATAATCTTTTCTGTTAGGTACAATTGCTTGAAACTTATTTCGTCCAAATCTTCTGCAAACTCTTTATTGTTGTTGACATTCTGTGAATTTTGCTACAAATCTTCTGCAAATTCTTTATTTCGTCCAAATCTTCTGCTAAACGAGCCTCTCCTAAATTATTAAATTTTTGCTCCACAAAAAAATCTGCTAAAAAAAACTAACAAATGACACCAAAATTAAGAAAGAAAAAAAATCGGTGTTTTGAGTTTGGAGGATACCCATCATATGATAGGATTCATATAGTGTGGTTAAAGAAATTGCTTTTCAGGTGCTGCAGAAAAGTAGGAATTAAAAGACAACGTGAATGATGGAAAGTTATATTGAAATTTCTCCGTGATTACTTTAACTTTCCGCAAATATGTGTTAATGCCAGAATATTTAAAAAAATGATACTATACATTAATAAACTTATTTAAAAAAAATTAATTTATTCAAAACAGGATAGTTATGCCACGTTAATATAAACATAAACAGCAAGTACAGCCACGAAAAATATTGTGTGTGACAAAAGGTTAAATTTTAGCTACTGTAACAATGTTTCGTGCTAAATAAAAGACACGCTCATTTATTTTTATCACGATTTAATATTTGTAGTTAAAATTTGGTGGCTAAACCCCATTTTTGTAGTAGTGGTGGTTCAATCCCAAGATCAATTTTTGGTTTAATTTATCTTATTTACTAATTAATTAAATTTCAAGATCTAGCTAGAAGCTATATAAGAGTCTAAGTAATTTAGCTAGCACGTATGAAAGTCATTAGGATTGAATGATTGATTTAGTGCTTGTTTGAACGTTATTATTTTGATAAAAGAAAAATTTAATGATTTTTTTTAGCGTGTTTTTGACAAATTTCTAATAGTAAAAGTAAAAGTATACCTAAACATACAATTACTTTTACTTTTTTATAAGATCTTTTAAAAAAAATAACTCAATTTTTTTTTTAAAAAAACTCACCCAAACAAGCCTTTAATAGTGAGAGATCTATCATCTATGTAAAACTTTTTGTCCACAATTGAATATCCACCCGCAAGTAGGCGATTAATCCCTCCTTATAGGGGTGTTCATGGGCCGGGTCACACCGGGTTTGGCCTGACCCAGATCCGGCCCGAAATATAGACCGGGCCTAATTTCATGACCCTAACCCGACCCTAGACCCGATGAAACCTATGCATCTTCGGGCCGGGTGAAAACCGGGTCTTCAACATGTAAAAATCACCTAATGTCCAATCATTATTTCACAATTCACATAGTAAAATTCACTTAAAAAATTATAACAAGAACCAACCATTTTCTAAAATTAAAACATAACCACAATCAATACTAATATTGTCTAATAACACCAAATATTTAAATCAATACAAATAACACAATATTATGAATTAGTCTAAAGTCTTATGCATTTTAAACATAAAACATTAACTTATAGTCTTATAATGACTAATAACACAAAATATTAAGGTTTACAATACTTAAATTTCACATAAGAATAGTCATCATCCATCACTAATAATACAAAATATTAATTGTGTATGATGACCGGGCCGAGTTCGGGTGACCCGAGCTATGACCCGGACCCGACCCGAAATAATGACCGGGTCTATTTTTGAGACCCTTACCCGACCCTAGACCCGATAAAATCACACTAAATTAGCCTCTAAAAGGTTCGGAGCCGGGCCGGGTCTTCGGGCCGGGCCGGGCCATGAACACCCCTACCTCCTTATTTGATTATTATAACCAAATCAAACTAGATTATAAGTTTATTACATTCTAAATCTTCTAAAAATAAATATTAAAAAATAGATTAATATTGATTAATTAAAAGTTAATACTCAATTTTTATCGTGTTTTCTATTCTCACTCTAATTGATTGCTTAAAATGTTTAAAATGATTTTTTTACGGATTATTGACTAAAAAATTAGTTTCATAATTAAACCAATAATCTATAATATTCAAGGTCTATATAGATCTCTTTTTCTAAAAATGGATGGTTCATTTTGGCCTTCATATAACCATTTTATTATTAGAATTTGTCAAGGATAATAGAATAAACATAAATGAAAAAAAAAATGCATATATATATATGACTATGCATGAGAATAATCAGAATGGGAATAAATAAAATTTAAAAAAATTGCTTATAATAATAAGCTTGTTTTAGCATGCGTTAATGTGTTCTAAAGTTGGTTCCTCCCAAATCCAAATCCTTAATTGGATAATGGTAAAGTTTCAATTTGGGTCACATGCAGAAATACACGCATCACACATGCCGAATAGAAATGGCTTGAAAACCAACTAGAAGCATGTGCCTCATGCCCTCATATTATATTATAGATATAAAAATTTAATTTTGATGTC
>NC_029794.2:128377772-128379871 GCF_000816755.2 Arachis ipaensis
ATTTTATATAATTAAATACACGTATATTGATATTGTATTAAAATTAAATTTATAGATATAATACACGTATTCACACACAATTACATTATCATCAACACATGAGATATATATGTTAATCTTGAAATTAAGATTAATAATTAAATTAATTGCCAGTGTAAGAAGAAAAGAGAGGGTGGGAGGTGGCAGTTGATGAGTAGCATGCAGGGAATGTGCAGAACATGCTGTACGTTTCATGCTGCCTCACTGTCCCCTCTATCTCACATGCACTCTTTCATTTTCATGTGCTCTTTCTTTTTTTCCTTTTTTTCTGTTTTGTAATAACGGAGCTTTGCTGGCCCCATATCACCCTCACATGCACTATTTCCAGGAAGCCATCCCCCAAAACTACTTCTTTACAATATTACCCCTGTTTCTCCATAGTTAAATCACCCAAATGCCCCCCTCTTTCCTGCATGATTAAAGCTTTTTAAGAGTAGTACCCAAAACTAGCCTGCCTTTTTAGTGTGTTAATGAGATGAGAGATTAATATCTGTGGTGGTCTTTTAAATTTACGGTCTTTATTAATTTAGTCTTTAAAAATATTATTTATGCATTAAAATTAAAAAAAAATATAGGTATTAATATATTATCTGTTAATTTAGTTTATTGTTAATAATAATTAATTATTATATTTTAAACACATATATAAAAAGACACATTCAAAAAATACATCTATAAAAACACTTCTATTAGATACAATTATAAAAAAAAAAATTTATTAAACACATCTACAAAGATACTTTCATTAAACACAATTATAAACAAGAGTTGGTAAAAGTTGACAGAAATACTATTGATAACGTAACAAAATTATAAAATTAATCATCAATATATTTGTGTATAAATATATGTATAATTAATTTATTTTCAATATGTATTTATATCCTAATAACATATATTTTATACTAATAAATAATAACTGATTTTGATGTATATGTAACATAATTCTTTAGTCTTATATTTTAATTGCACTATAGTAATTCTTTTAGATTAAACTATAGATAATATAGTTGTTTTTGAATTCTTTTTTATAATGGATTCCGTAAACGCAGTGATATAGCACTCTCTTATCACACTAAAATGGTGTGAAATAACGTCGTTTTTTTTATGCCTAATGAATTGAAAGTTGAAAAGATGTCGTTTTGACTCTTGTGATATCTAAAACGATAATGATAATGTTATTTCGATTATCATTGGACGCCAAACAAAAACGGCATCGTTTCACACTAGTCTAACATAGCAAGAAAGTGCACATTATTACTGTGTTTGCAAATTTGAAGAGTTTATGGACCACTGTGATATCCAAAGCTCAATTTAATGGACTATTCAAATTATTATAGTATAATTAAAATTTGAGGAACTAAATTGATAAAAATCATAAATATGAAGGACCACTATAATCATAACTCTTCACATGTTGAGTGTTCTTAATGTATATTCTATATTCTTTACGCGTTTAATTTTATTTTTGATTTAGGAGATTGAGTGATGAAATAACATTGATGAAGTATAAATTGTATCATATCTTTTTTTTAATAAAATTTTTATTATGTATCTTGAAATAGCTTGGAAAAAACATTATAAATTACTTTAAGTCAATAAGTTTGACATCCTTGTGGGTAATTGTAGAGTTTTAAAAAGAGTTGTACTTAGTTGATGGTTATTTCATTTTGTCTAATATATTAATTCTTTTAGTAGAATATTATCTTAAATTGTGTTGGGCCCAAACAATATAACAAAAGAAATTCAAAAGGGGTGCAACTCTTTTTAATTAAAGAACGGATAAATTTATATAGCTATTACAATAGCTAATATTTTTTACTAAGATAAAAAAATAGATTGAAAAATTAAATAAAAAATTAACATTTTAGAAGAATTTAAAGATGATGCACTTGAATATTAAATAAATTTTTATTGTATTTGTTCCTATTATTTTATATTTCACTCTTTTTTGTTTGAGATTTTTTTAATATTGTTCCTTTTTAACTTGGTATTTTACAAAAAAAAAAATTTGGTCTAATATATTTGTTTTTTGGTTTAATAATCATTTTTTACTGAAA
>NC_029794.2:128380587-128381033 GCF_000816755.2 Arachis ipaensis
ATATTTATATCTGTTTGATTCATGTATTTTTATTTTATTCTATTTTGTACAAAAAATTAACTTACTTTTTTTAATTAATTATTTAAAAAGAATAGTGAAATAGATTATATGGTATTTTAACTATGTAATATTTTTTACTTTTCACTTGAGTGATGAAATATGATTATTGTTGCACTCATATAAAATGTTGTGAAATAGTATTAGAAAAATTATTAGGTAGTAGCCAATGAGTTATAGTTTAAATGACATAATCTTTTCATACTCATCTAAGATGCCACGAGTTTGAGTCTTCCTATTTTTAATAAAAAAAAAATATTAGATAGTATCCATGCAAATTATAACTCTTAATTATAATTTGTTAAATATATTAGTTACTTGATTTGATTAGGATAAATATCAAACTATTTAAATTAATTCTTTAAGTATTAATATATATAATATAATGA
>NC_029794.2:128381041-128385878 GCF_000816755.2 Arachis ipaensis
TAACATAATTTACGTTGTTAAATTAAGTCGTTTATTTATTATCATGTTAGGAAGAATATCGAGAATAAAATACCACTCAATTAAAACAATAATAATTATTAGATTTGTTTCCTTTCATAAAATCTTGAAAAATTTTAGTTTTCTACGTTTATAGGAATGTGTTTTATTTTTATTATAAATCAAATTAATATATTTACCATCTTTCAATAACTTTATGGCTCTTTTTTAATAGTTTTTTTTATTATCTTGATTTTTTTTTATTTCTCTACCACCAATTACATTTATGACTACACTAATATTGGCATATCATAGATATAGAATCAAGCAACATTATTTCACAGATAATACTAAGAAAAAAAAATGAAATTTTGGTGAATAGTAAAATTTTGGTAAATAGTTAATTTTTTGTATACAAATACATATTTTATTCTTGAATTTAATGCAAGAAGATAAAGAATTTAATGATGTCAATAAAAAAGCAAACATATAGATTTTAATATCATATGTCGAGAGATTATTTATCATTTAATTATCTTTCAATAATATCTCAAAATTAAAACATGTATAGAATAGCTATTGACATGAACTCTCTTAATGATATTTTATATCATTGAAAAATAGTACAAAACTTGAAGGATAAGTTTTATTAACTATAAATTTTTAATTATTGGTCATTTCAAATTGATTAAATTTTAACACTATTATGTATTATATGTAGAATAAACACATGAAATAATGAGATTAAACAGTTATGCATATTTGATTTAAATGAAATTTTACAATCTTGAGACAAAATCCTAAAGACTATATTCGTATGTCTTTAGTATTTGAAGTAGATAATTTTTTGTTAACTAAAAAAATAGCTACATGAGAATTAAACTTTGAAATGATGAGTTAAAAATAAATAATTTTAACTATATTGGCCTACACATCTAAGAAAAAGAATAAATATTTGATAAAATTATTATTGTTGTGAATTGTGGATCGGAGAAGAAAATTTGGCTTTATTTATGGTCATGGAACACGACAACTAACATTTCTTTGTAGCTTGATTTCAATTGAAATTCATTTAAAGGTGAAATGTACTAAATTTTAATTCAAGTGACGTTGTATTTTACTCTTTTATAATAGAAAAATGTGGTACACTACTTAAGGTTCAAAATACTACCAAATATAATTGAGAATTCCATATTCAAAATGTAACTCGATTACCTTTAAGTAATGTTAGTGAAAATCAAATTCGTAATTTAAAAAAGGACTCCTTGATTAGTAGGTATTGTTATAAAGCATTTGATAAATACTTGAGTGATATCTTGATTTTTTTGATATACAACAAATATTTGTCTTTTGAAGAAAAAGTGGTTGTATTATATGAAAAAATCGACTTCAATTATCAATATCACTTATGTTTATATGGTAACAAAATATTTTTGTTTCTTTGAAAAAGGCCTATATCAATAATTATAATTTTACATATGGACAATTTAAGACTTTAGAGATAAATATTTTTTATCGTTCCACAAGAATTAACAGAAAATATTGTACATTCAATAATTGTGTATTTATCTTATGTTTAACAGTTTTAGTAGATATTTAAACTAACAAAAAAAATACGAAACTATTTCTACGTACAATATAGATACTTCAACGGAAGAATAGACAAAATATGCCGATAAGTTTTAACAGGTAATAACATTAGACATATTATTTTGATTCCAATAATAAATATGAGACTAGAATATAAAACAGTTCTAAATAGATTTTAATAAAAACAGTTATCTATAATGACTTTTTTTTGTTATGATAATAAAAAAAAATATTTAAAGATAAATTTTATCTCATATTAAATTATTATATTTGTTCAAATTAGTTTTAAGAGTAAATTAGTTTTAAGAGTAAAGTATCGCTTTTTGTCCTCAACGTTTGGGCTAAGTTTTAAAGTTATCCCTAACGTTTCAATCGTCCTATTTAACATTTTAAAATTGACTAAATGTTGTACTGCCGTTAGGGATCCGTTAACAGAATTGACGGCGGGACAAAATTGAGACGATTTTGAAACGTTAGGGACTTAAATAGGACGAAAACGTTGGGAACAAAAACGATATATAGAAATAAATTTTAATTTTATCTTTCAATAATATCAATTTTTTACTGTACATAATATTCAATTATTTTTTAATCACATTTAAGTAAATTATACTTAATCACATTATTTTTATTCTAAATAAATTTATAAATAAATAAATTTTACACTTTCATTCTAAATAAATAATGTAATGTGATTAGAATGAAAGTGTAAAATTATAAAAAAAATTTATAAGTAATGTGATTAAATAATGAAAGTAAAATTACATTATTTAGAATGAAAGTATAAAATTTATTTATTTATAAAAAAATTACATTACTTTAAGCGTAAAATTATAAAAAAATAATTTATTTAGAATGAAAGTGTAAAATTTATTTATTTATAAAAAAATTATATTGAGTAAAAATATAAAAAAATTATATTACTTTAAGAGTAAAATTATAAAAAAATTAATTTATTTAGAATGAAAGTAATGTAATTAACTGTAATTTACTTAGATGTGATTAAAAAATAATTGAATACTATGTACAGTAAAAAATGATATTCTTGAAGAATAAAATTAAAATTTATTTCTATGTATCGTTTTTGTCCCTAACGTTTTCGTCATATTTAAGTCCCTGACATTTCAAAATCGTCTAAATTTTGTCCCGTCACCAATTCTGTTAACGGATCCCTAACGGCGGGACAACATTGAGTCAATTTTAAAACGTTAGGGATTTAAATAGGACGATTGAAACGTTAGGAACAACTTTAGAACTTACCCCAAACGTTGAGGACAAAAATGATACTTTACTCTTAGTTTTAACACAACAATAAGAAAATGTGAAAATTTTGTTCATGAATTATGAGAAAATATAATGTATATAACTACTAATGTTATTTAAACATAATTTTTTAAAAAGATAGGATTTTAATATAAATATTTAAATTATTAATCATTGATTTTATTATTTTTAATATTAAAAATAGTTAAACTTTAAATTAAATTAACTTTATAAAATTTTTATAACAAAAATTATTGTGTATTTTTATTTAAAAAAATTTAAAAAAGTATTTTATATTTTTATATATTATTTCATATAGAATACGTATAAATATACAAGTTTATACATAAAATGAGATAAGTAACTAAAAATTTTGCGATTTACGATAAAAGATAAACTTTTTTTGGCTTTTGCGTACATTGAACAATTTTTTTTTTTTTGGATAGCATTTTTTAAATAATTTGCATTTTCTATAAATAATTTCGTCAACAATATAATTTGTTTTGGAGTAGTTTTGATAATTTACTCTTAAATAATCATCACATGTCGTCTTTTTAATTAATTTACTCAAAGTTATTTACTGTAAACTCAGATAAAATATATTGTTTTATTAATTAATATTAACCTAAGAACACACATTCCCTTTCTTCTTCTTTTTCATCTTTTCTATCATGCATGTGATCATTTTCACCTTTGTTTAATATGAATCTGTCTTTTTTCGATAGTGCCATATATATGGGTAGCATATACACAGGGTACGATTTTATGAATTATTTTATTGACCAATTCCTTTTGTTTTGTAGATTATAGGTCGGCTTAATTCAACGCCTAATGCGCTCTATAAGATTTTTCAAATCTATAACTTAAGAATAGAATTAATAGCTAATGAGCATATCTTTTACATGCTTCCACATTCATGTGCAAATTAAATAGGACAATTCACGACAAATACACAAGTCTTTTCCTTGATACACTTAATTTGGACATGTTTGCTATTTCTATGTAAAATATTAGTGTGTGTATAAAATGATGATTATATATATATATAACACAATTTTATATTAATTTTCACTTTTCTTTCTGTTAGAGTAGAAAACATAATGTATTCGGAAATTAGACACTAAATTAAAAACACAAATTTATCATCATACTACTATAAATTATTACTTCTTTAGAACTTTTTCCCAGTATAGAGATTTTTTTTTAAAAACATAAAAAATATTGCACATAACACTTTACAACCGGTGAAATACGAAAAGTGATCCTCCATTAATTATAAAATAAAAGAAATTATTATTTTTCCAAACATGATTTGTGGACTTCAATTTCCAAATACTTTTGTATTTAAGCAAGATTCGTCGGACTCCGGCGAAATCTATAAAAAAGGGGCAAGTTTGCCTAACTCCCAGCGAACTCCACTCAAGTTTTTTTTGAAATACGCATTTTTATGTCTAGAAAATAGTATATAGATCTACCAAAAGTATATTTTAAGCATGGCTTGTTGTCCGTGTATTTTTGTGTACTCCTATATACTGTTTGTAGATCTATATACTATTTTCTAGACATAAAAGTGCGTATTTTAAAAAAAATTGAGTAGAGTTAGCTGGGGTTAGGCAAACTTGCCCATTTTTATAAAGTTCGCCAGGGTTAGACGAACTTGCCTATTTTTATAGAGTTCGTCGGGGTCCGGCGAACATGCTTAAATGCCAAAAAAAAAAATCGTATTTAAAAAATTAAAATTCAAAAATCATGTTTGGAGAAATAATATTTTTTTTATTTTATAAATGAAAAAAATCCAAAAGAAAAAAAAAATACTCCTAGATAATAGTTATCAAACTTTGATAGTGGATAGAGAGAAATAATACTAACCTCATGTTACGGAGGTAAGAGGTTTGCTTATAAATTGAAAACCTTTTTATTTTGTTTTTAATCAAGTCATCTAGATAGAATAACATAATATTTGTTTGAGTAATTTTTATTTATATAT
>NC_029794.2:128385987-128387643 GCF_000816755.2 Arachis ipaensis
GTTTTCTTTTAATAGAAAAAAGTTATAATTTTTAAAAAAAGTTATTTAATTGTTTTAATATTTTATACAAATTTTTATTTTTCATCTCTATATTTTAATGTATATCTGGTATTTAACAATATATAAAATAATTTAAAAAATTGTTTCGCTAACATCACTGATTAACTAATTATAAAAATTTAATTGAAGAATATGATAGTTGATGCAATTCCTACCGAATTATTGAAAGCAACATGGTTGTGTTCTATACGGAATGATATAGGGAGAAGATGGTAATTAAGATTTTAGTGAGTGTAAGCTCCCGGGACCTTGAACATGTGCCGTTACAGAGGTGTAGGCTTTTTCTGCCTCTCTGGCTCGCAAGTTGTGCCTCTCTTCCCGCTTCTTCTTTTTCAATTGGGGTCACATACGAAACCATTGTCCTCTGCCTTTTAAAGTTACAATCATACCCTTACCACCTTTTCACATACAAAATCTTTCAAGTTACAAATGTATTTCAATTGTTGCCAGTGAGGGCTTTTTGGCTGAGAAAATGGAGGTGAATAAAAAAGAATGAATACTTAACTAGGCAATTATTTTAAAAAGACTACAAAGTCCTTAAACAAAAATATTAAATTCGATCCTTGAACTTTATTTTTATGGGATTAATTAAATTAGTCTTTATGCTATATAAAAAAAATACAGAAACTAATCAGTTCCATAAAAATAAAATTTAGGGCTGAATTGAGTTTTTTTTTTTTTAAAGACTTCATTATCTTTTGAAATAATGGTTAGAAATCGTTTAGAATTTTTTTCAATAAAAAATTTTGATAAAGAGTGTTCTGAGTTTGTGATTAATTTGGAGAAAGAGATGTATTGTCTCTTTACGGTTCCAAATTTTATGTTAGCAGGAGTTGACGATAACCATATTTTTTAAAATACTCTTTTTTTTAATATTAGTAACGGATTTAAATTTTATTTTAAGATTTGTTATTATTTTCAGTTTAAAACAAAATTATTCAAAGACATAATCGTTATTTTTGGTTTCAGATATAAAAAAAAGGATAATAATATTGTTTAGATTATTGTAATTTGTAAGGTTTATTATTCACTTACTTACTTAAACATTAAAATGTTTTTTTGTAGGTATTCACTCCCTTATTTTTTTATTATTGACGTATAACTCATTTCAACAAAAAACTTATAAATATTCATCGACATATATACAGTGATCAATCTCCACAAGAATAACAACTAATTGGCTAAAGACTAAATTAGTCTACAAAATGTAATTTCATACACTAAATAATTTTAAAATTTTAAAAGTTAAATTGAATTAAATATCCTTTGGGTTTAGGAAATTTGAACTTAACCTTTTCCATGAACATATATAATAGTAATTTATCAGAAAAAAAGAATTAATTTATCTATCTAATTTTTAATTCATATTAATCTACTTATAATACGGTCTTCATAGTTTCTTTGTTCCCTACCAAGCCTATCTTATGCTAAGACCTAGCTTCATGTAACTATAATATTTTAATTTAAAACAATGGTTTCAACATTTAATTTTGTCTGTGTCAATAATGAGTTAATGACAGCTGCTTCTTTTCAGTGGTTAGTTAACATAGAAGTTCGTAAGAAAAATATTTGTTAAACACAAAAATTATCCATTAA
>NC_029794.2:128387652-128391093 GCF_000816755.2 Arachis ipaensis
ATGATTAACTAAAACTATAATTTTTTAGAAAAATAAGTAAAATTTATTATTTTTTGTTGATATTTTTAATCATCAATCTAATTTTTTTTACTCTAGTAATTCAACGGTATATTTTTAGCTAATATTTTTAAATATTAATCATTAATTATTGATTAAAAATAGGTGAAAACTCAGGTGCAGTCGACTTCATGTGAAGTTGATAACTGAACCAACTTCACGCGACTGCACCTGAGTTTCCACTTTAAAAATAATAATTTGTGTTGTTTTCCTAAGATTTTTCTTTAAAAAAAATTGAAGAAAAGGCAGTGGTATTTATGTAATAAAGAATATAATGAAGAGGCAAATTCTATAAGCCCCATTACTTAAACCCCTTCAGACACTTCTCTCGCCCAACCAAAGAAAGAGAACACACCTTCTTTTCCTTCTCTCTTTCTCTCTCTTTCTTGAATCTCCTCTGTTTCGGTGGCAATAATAATGAACATGATGAACACAAAGAAGCACAATTACAAGCTTTCTGTGAAAAGAGCCACGAGAAGAAGTAGAAGAAAGCAAAGAACTACAACTACCCCATCATCAACAATGGTGATGATGCGGATGGCGAAGGAGAAGAAGAAGAAGAAGAAGAAGAAGAATATGAAGTCATCATCAAAGGTATCACAGAAGCTTGAAGCACTGAAGAATCTTATACCGACCAAGAACAACTACTACAACCACAACAACGACCGCATGGCGATGATGAAACCTACTGATCGATTGTTTCAGGAAACTGCAGATTACATCATTTCATTGAAGACAATGGTAGTGATCTTGCAGAACTTGATTGAGTTTTATGGAGACACCACCACAACCGCATCAACAACAACCACAACCACTTGTGAGAATAATGAAAATGTTGTCTTGTTATAGCTTAGCTTCTTTTCTTTTCTCTTTTTTTTTTCTTTTTTAATGTTCTTTTTTCCTTTTTATTTATAATGAAGAAAAGAGGGGGAAATGAGAATATCTTTGTGATGGTAGTCTCTCTTTTTAGGCGTAAAATTTCAGGAACACTCAGATGCAGTTAGCCAGTTAATTTTTTTTTTTTTGGTGACTGTTAGCCAGTTAATTTCATATGATAGTCATATTTGTTAAATTATTTAATAATTTTTAATTATCAATTTCATATGAAGTTAATTTCACTTAAATTTTTATCAATATTTCAGGTATTAGCTATTGAAAAAGTTTAAGAATCAGCAATTTTATTAAATTCTGGCTAGCATATAACCAGTAAAAAAAAGAGTAATCTCACATCATTTAATAAAATTTTACACCATTAAAAACATAATTGATAGTTACTTGATGGTTACAAGTTACAAAAGTTGTCAGTTACTAACACTCCTTTTAGCTATTTACAAAACCGTACTTAGTAGTCTCTTTATTTACTATTCCCTTCTTCTATTATTTATTTATTTTTAATTAGATTCACTTAGATTAATTGTTTGGTTTGGCAGAAGAGAAAGTGGTAGTACTACAGAAGTGAGGATGATTAGAGAAAATTCAGAGCAATTATTTTTATCTTTTGCTTCTTCGGTTTTTCTCCTTCGAATAGCATAATTTGGATTTTTTTTTTCTGTCAAGACATTATTTTATTTTGGTTCTTTTGTTTTCTTTTGAAAGACCTCATTTGAGTTTAATGGCCTAATATGTGACAATAGATCTTAATACTAGTTTTTTATTCATTCTAGTGAAATTTGTATCCAATTTAATGTGAGTTCTTTTTATTGATCTACCCCAGGAGCAAATTAAAGCTATCTCTTTAGCCATGTTCATTATCTATTCAGCTGCAATCTATGACCACATTGAAGCAAAAAACAAGTAGTAATCACTCAAACTGATGAAGCCTAATTTTGGTGGCAAAATGTTAGGGAGGACAGTCTTTTTGACATCACCAATTTGGTTAATAAAATAACAAAAATATTACTTACACATTAAATTCACTCATAAATTAGTCATTATATATTTATATTCATAAGTGTTATTTTATATATTTTAAATATGTATTATATGTTAACATAAATTTTATATAAATGATTAATTTGATAGTTTATTTTTTAATGTACAAACAACACATGATATGTCCAATCTGATCACCAACTGATGATAACATTGCACCAAAAGTGTAAAATTGAATTTGATTTAGTATTAGTATAAATGACTCAATTTATATCGTTAATGGACTAAAATTGGGTCTCATACTTTTAATATTTATTAGCCATTAAGTTGGCACAATGACAGTTAATTTTATACATAAATATTTTGTTAATTAAATAGATAAGAAATAATTTAATTTATAGTTATAAAAATAAAAAATCAAATTAAGTATGTTCAGAACTGAGAAAGTTAACTTATTATTAAATAAAAATTCAAAGACCAAATTAAATCATATATGTTTGAATGGAGAAAGTTTGAAGGCAATGAGAAGGGTGAATTTTTCTGGATAAATCTCAAATGCAAAATTTTAAACACAAACAGTTAAACATAAAGATATTATTGCACCTTATAGATAGTAATTTTATATTTAGTTTCATACACATTTAACCTTTTAGTTGATTTAAATATTATTTTAGATTTTTATAGTGGAAAATTGGTTTTAATTGCAATGCATTAATAATGTAAAAAATTTCATTATCATCAAATCAGATTGTTTAATTTGTATTTATATGATTATTTATTATTTTTTCAAAGACAATAAGTTATAAAAATTTCTAATTAAATAATGTTATACGTATAAATTTTTTTATCAATCAAATTTAATCAAATTAATCTAATATCAATAAAAATTATTCTCATTACTTTCACTTATTTATTCACTCGAACTTTATTATTCAATTTGATTGGACTTATTTAAAAAATAATTGGTACGTGTCACATTTCTCTTTCAGAATTTGCTATTTATTTGAAACCGCATCATCCACATTCCACAGTCAGAGTCGTTGATACCCAATTCTTCTCCAGATGATAGTTGTATCCTAGTAACATATTTGTCCTCAGGTGCTATGCGAATTGCAGTGTAATACAGACCCTATACTATAGAGATAAAGAGAGAGAGAGAATCCCCATATATTTTTCAATAGTGAAACCACCGCAGTGTAAGGTATTATTTATGGAATATGGGGAGTGGTGAGTGATTATTTAAGAGGGCGTAATATAGATGCATGGGGTATATAATGGAGTATGGCACACAGTAAGAAACAGTAGTCGCTCTCAGGAAAAAGGGCATGTGCAGATGAGAAAGAGAGAGCGCAAATGGTGCAGAAAGACACAGTTACTCCTTCTGATTCTGCATCTGCCAACACTCAATGGGGGACATGTGCTCATGCATGCCTACCCTTCTTCTACATCTAAGTAAACTTACATTATTATATCATGCTTTTTACATATTTTTTATTTTTATATCAAATATTT
>NC_029794.2:128391169-128393417 GCF_000816755.2 Arachis ipaensis
AAAGTCAAAGCAAACTGAAGTCGTGAAATCAACTATTGATATAATTATTATATTAGACTATTTATATTAAAGTTTTTTAGTGTAAATTTTCTCTAAATCCTTCATTAATCCATAATGTTTTTGCATCGAACTTTTTTTCAATAGATTTATAAAAAACTACATAAATAAAAAGTCATTCACCAATTTATAATAGTTATATATACTTACACTATGATAATATTTAATTCTAATTAATTATATATTTATCACTCGATACACTTAAATTTTTTCCTATCTTATATCTAACACATATTAGCATAATCTTACTAAAACCTCTTTAAAATTGAGAAAATAAAATTTCAAGAAAAAAAAAAAGTAAAAATTTCATATAATATCTGAGTGATATGGACAGCAATATGCTCAGATATGAAATTCCTTTGTGGAGGTATAGATATATGAACATGCCTCTGTGGTTGTCATGACCTTGACATGCATGCTCTCTCTCATTGAAGGAGGAGTCAATTATGACACATGAAAACCATCCCATGTGCAAAAGCCAATATTTAAGGCTTCTTTCCCTCTTTTGGATATCATCACCATTTGTCTCTCTATCTATGTTTATGTGTTCAAATTTCCCAACTAACCCACTACTTAACTACTTAACACTCATTAATTATCATGCGGCTCTATAAAAAATGAAAAATCCATTCATTAAAAATATTTTCGTATAAAATATATATTAAAATATAAAATATATTCATGTGATTTATTTTGGTTCTATTTAGTATTTTATTTCATATCGTATGTTTGTCCTATATGCGTACACTTCTCTTTTTATGCATGTTGCTATTGTTCTTTTTCTTGTTTCACTGACATAATGTTTTCTTGTTGGAATATGAATTTTCAGTTTTTTACTGCTTACTTTTAAATTCTACTGAACTTATTCGCCCTAGAGAATGATGTTTGAGACTTACGTCACTAGAATTTAAACAATGTGGAGTTTCCATGTCCAAAAAAAATGTGGAGTTTGGATAGTAATAAAATTCAATTAACACTGAGAATTTTTGAATAGTACATGCCAAATTATGAATTTGTTCTATCCAATAGATAGTCATTTAAAGATAAAAACTTTGATTAGAAGACGTTCAACAAATTAAAAAGACAAGATAACCCCAAGGATGCATAGAATATTTAACAAAATATACCTTTATTACGTGGTTGTTTTTTAAAGAATATTAAATATAATGTGTTTAATTGAAATACATAGATGATATTTTTTTTTTGGTAAAGTATTAATAAATTGGTTTTCTACGTATACGTATGGACGTAATTTTGTTTTGATCCTTAAGGTTTAAAGTGTCCTATTTGAATAAAAAAAAAGTTTCAATTTAGTCCCACTGGAGGACAAAGAAATAATTAACAAAATGTCCTACATGACAGCAGTATAAGAACAAGGTCGACAATCTAGAGAATAAGTACAAGCTCTAAAGGCACAAAATCAACCGTGTATGCATCAATACATTTATTTATCATTTTTCTTATAATTAAAATGAAATATTTTCTATAAAACTAAAAAAAATGTTAAATACATGTATTGATGCATCCACGGTTGATTTTGTTTGTACTTATTCTCCAAATTATCGACCTTGTTCTTATACTGCTGTCATGTAGGACATTTTGTTAATTATTTATCTTTGACCTCACGGTGGGACTAAATTAAAACTAAATGAAACTTTTTTTGATTCAAATAGGATACTTTAAACTTTAAGGACCAAAATAGGATTACGTCAAAACGTAGAGGACCAATTTAATACTTTACTCTTCTTTATTTAAATCCAAACATAATTGGAGGAAATAAAATTTAATTACTGGCACTCAAAATCAACAAAAAGGAAATTCAACTATATTAAATGAGGGAAAAACAAATTAATGGATATAATTTAATTACCTTATCCATAAATTTTTTTTTTTTACTTTTATAAATGTCCAAGCAAAACTTAAAGTTTTTCCAATTTTGTTTTGTCTTATATAAGCAAGGTATGATTGGCTGCACTCTGGTCATTTCATAGACAGTTAAATTTGGGAAAAGTGTGGTGCAGTGGGACCATCATTATTGAACTATATTGAGTGTCTTAAAACACTGCAAATTAAATAGATCTATCCCATTTTCTAGTAATTCATTATATTCTCTGTGTATATAAAAATAGAATATAGTTAACATCTACATGATAAATTTATTGTTAGTAAAAAATTTAAATTTTTTAATATT
>NC_029794.2:128393524-128412619 GCF_000816755.2 Arachis ipaensis
ATGTGGAGTGAAAGTTAAAAAAAATATTTGTTAAAATAATTATAAATATAAAAATACCAGTTAAAAATATAAAATAAAATTTTTTAGTTATATCTCACTTTTAAATTTTAATGATAAATTTTTTAGCATTTGTATGTTTTATAGTCAATTTTAGTAGTAATTTAGTCTTTTACTAAACTACTAATTTATTTATTTGTTTTATATATATCAACATAGAATTGGTTTTCCACCGTATAAAATGAAACTTCATCCAATATAGTGTTGTAATTATGCATGGCAGCAGTACTTTTATTCTTTTGGTTACATTAATTTTTAGCCTGTAATTACTTAATTTATAAAGTTAGAAGTGTGGGTTCAAAATATTAAAAAAAAAAAAAGTGTTAAAGAAAGTTCAGCTTTAATTGAGACAACACCACTTTGATTCACTCTATAAAGCTCATAATATGTGCAGCTTTTCTTATGCCATGTTCACGAAACTGATGATCCCAATTATGAACACATTTCAGTAATCACTGGTTCTACTTGTAGTAACCGCGCGGGCATTATTAGACGTGGAATCATAGTTAATGTAGAGTTGGTAGTATAGGAGTGGTTACACTGTTCATTTCATTATGCAACAATTCGGTATTTCAAGGTATAGAATCCACTACAGATATCTGTATCTGTTGACTCTATAACGAAATTTTGATGTCTAATAGATATAAATTAATATGAAATTGAACACTATTTAAATAATGTATTTGTTATATATTTTGTAAAGAGGAAAAACAATATAAAAGATTTCTTTTAACTAATTCTATAAGATGATGTGAATAAGGATATTGTTATTGTTATTAACTTCAATTACAATTCTAGAGACGCATATATAGTATCTTTATGCTATAATTTTAACGAATAAAAATAAAATTTTCCAACAAAAATTTCTTACTAAATATTTTGAGTTTTCTCCTATTAAAACTCATTTATTTTACTTCCTAAAATTACTATTATCCTTCCTTTATTCTCACAATCTCCGCTTCGATCACAATTTAAAATCTACTCAAATTTTGGACGATCAGAGTACGATATTTGTATTCCCATGCCTAACATGGAATAACATTGAGCAATTCTAAACAGTATTGGAACTTACTTCCTAACACTACTTTAATCAGCATGTCTGCGAGATTTTTATCTGTGTGTACTTTTACAAGAGAAATGTTGCCTTTTTTTATAGAAAAAGTATGAGGAACCAATGCTCTTATTATACAATGCATACAATGGGGTTTAATTGAAATTAAAATTAAATTATGGGTATTGGGGGTTTAATTGAAATTAATACTGAATTATAGTTACAATCATTAATTATGAAGATTTGCTAATTTGAATGGTTCAAAAAATTAGAATTCAGTTAAACCAAAACACAAACCATGATCATTTCTCTATGAACGGCGCCGACACAACCAAGAACCCAACCCCTCTCACCGACGTTACTATCTCATCTTCTCACTGGCTCGTGTGTTATCACTGGAAGTCGCTCTCGGAGACGTCAAGGTCCGCACCGGTGAACGCCCAGAAGCGCATTCCCAGCATGTGGCTCCTTCCGGCAGCACCGCATCAAGTCCACCTGCCCAGCCGGCCTGTGGTCTATTCGGTTTATTCATCGTGCAAGATAAAGGAGTTAATAGTGTCTCTCCTTTGATACGTCCATCACCGTGTGGTAGTTCGTAAATGGCGTGTAAGGTCGTGCAGTCTCTGTGTCATGTTCCATCATCCATTCCTGACCACAATCCATCGAAACCACCGGAAGAAGCTCTAGAACATTTTGTCGCCGACGGTCAGCAGCCTAATAAGGTGAGAATGGTTTGTTGAATTGTTCACCATGGATGCTTATTTATATAAGATTTAGATGTTCATCTTTGCATGCAGGTATAATATCTTTAGAGATTATAGTAAAGTAGTTAACAAAGTAGTGCAGAATCCTATTAGTCTTAAATTGACCTGGAATGAATAAAATATGTAGGTGCATGTACTAGCTTAAAGAAGCATTAGTTCTTCTGCATGAATGACCATAAAATTCCTATTAATAAAGAGTCAGTTAGGTATCTATGTAAAATAGTTTATTTTATTTAAAAAGTATCATCTTCTATAATGTAAAAACAAGGCCACAAATAGCCAAAGAAGCATATACGAATGGTTAAATAGCAGGTTCTCTTCCAACATATAATCATGATAATCAGATGAATTATGGGTTAATATATTGCTTTAATTAAAACAAATAACAGAAAATGAGTTCATTTAGAAAAATTTTGGACACAAAGATTAACATACCATGGATGCTTATTTATATAAGATATAGATGCTCATCTTTGCTATTGGATGATATGAGTGCGTTAATGAGTCATGGAATATTAATATGCAAATTTAAACCAGCATGTATAAGCAATTTAATTGGTACACTTGACAAGTGGCTAGTTTAGAAGTAATCACCCATGATGTACTTGATGCCTAGAGAATAAAACGATGAGGAGATTATTATATTGTTAAATATAATAAGATAAAAATAACTGCATTGTTATTGTTAAGACTTTTCCCGAAAATGTAAGCTAAATAAAATAATAAGAGTCATGCATGTTTACATACATATTATATATATGAGTATACATGATAGATGGCATATGCATTAAAAATTCCACTTTAGTGACAATGGATTCACAAACTCAGTAATGAAATAAGTGCATGTTGGTTGTATGTGCTGCTTTTTGATATCGGTGGTACACAGTGTGATGTAGCACAGAGGATATTAGTAGTTAAAATGCTTATATAATAGGTTAAATATAATAGTTTCTATCAATAGGTGATACCGATGCATTTTTTTCCAAATTAATATGGGTAGGATGATGCGGTCCAGTTATATTTTTGTATCCTTATATATGGAGTTTGGAAAGAATTTTTGTGCATCTCGTTTACTAGTGGATTATCTAAATAGTTTTCATGAATCTGATTTTCGGTGTTTGTTTTCGTAATTATAGGCCATGTCAAGATTGGATGTTACTGAGGTTGGAAGTGAAGAGACGGATATTTGTTATGAGGTTTGGATTCTAGTTTCATCATGTATTATAATGCTTGGGACAATAACCATCGTGATTTTATATTTTGTTCGTTTATATTGCGAATATAGGACATGCCGCTTTTGGATCTTTCGCAGGCTGGAAGTGAAGAGATGGATCATGGTCACCAGGTTTGGTCTCAAGTTTAATTTTTGGTAGTCCTGAACCGCATGGTTGATTTGAACTTTAACGGTTTTGTTTTGTTTTTTTTTGTTTTTTTAAAATAAATTTGATACTTAGGTACCGGATCACGATGGCCTTCGGGAGGATGAAATACCATGTGTTGGAATGCGGTTTGAGCAATTGCAAATGGCTCATGAATTCTATGTGACATATGCAAAGAAATTTGGGTTTGCTACTAAGATACGAACGACAACCTGTGATAAGATCACAAATCAACCCATTAACCAAGCTATTCACTGTAATAGGGATGGGTTCCGTGTGTCTCGTGTCAAAGCGTCAACACGGAAGAACAGGATCTCAGCCGCTGGCTGCAAGGCAAGGATATACGTGAAGTTTGACAAGGAGACGCAAGACTGGTTTTTCTTTAAGGTGGAGTTGAGTCACTCGCACCCATGTTCAGCGAGAAAGGCGGTGCACTACCATGAGTATAGGAAGTTGACCATGCATGCGAAGTGCGTGATCGAAGATAATGATGAGGCTGGGATTCAACCAAACAAGATTTTCCTAGCTTTGGCAAATAAGTCTGGGGGCCCATCTAACATGGGATACTCAGAAAAAGATTTGTGAAACTATAATACAGCTAAGCTCTGAACCAGCAACGTCAACGTGGATGTCAGAGAGACGATGAACTATTTCATGAGAATGAAGGACATCAATCCAAACTTCTTCTACGCGGTGAATTTGGACGATGAGTGTAAATTTCGGAGTGCGGTATGGGTGGATGCAAGGTGTAGGGTGTCGTACGAATATTATGGAGATGTTGTGTCACTTGATAGCACATACAGCACAAACAAGTATGGAGTTATTTTTATGGGGTTAGCTTTATTTTTTTTCCTAGCTTGGTCGTGACTGATATTTGTTTTTTGTCGCCGTTTTTGCATGTAGGCATGTATTACCGTTTGCGTCGTTCGTCGGTGTTAACCACCATGGTTAGTCGACCATCCTTGGTTGTGCTCTTCTTAGAAATGAGGAAATCCCAAGTTATGAGTGGGTTTTTCGCCAATGGGTTAAGTGTATGGGAACTGCTCCACAGCGGATCATTACTGATCAATGCAAATTCATTTTTCGTGCAATAAAAAATGTGTTACCCGATACACGCCACCGATGGTGCATCTGGCACATTACGAAAAAGTTACCGCACAAACTTGGAGGTTATCGCCGGTACAGAGAGTTGTATGATGAGTTCAATGATATTGTGTGGAACTTTTGGACCGAAAAGTCATTTGAGGATAACTGGTATGAATTCATAGACGAGCACAACTTACATAACAACACATGGCTGTCAGGTCTATTAGTGTACAATTATTTTTTGCTCATTAGTTGAAATCTTTTTGGTAGGTGGCTTTATATGAATTAATAAGAAGTTTATTTTTCTTTATGTAGACCTCTTTGATGATCGACGCATGTGGGTCCCAATATTCTTCAAGGGTGAATTTTGGGCTGCCATGAGGAGCACGCAAAGGAGTGAGAGCATGCACTCATTCTACGGAAATTTCTTACACAGTCGGACTAACTTGGTCCAATTTGTTTACGAATATGACAATGTGCTTGGAATTAAGGAGCAAAGGGAACTGGAGGATGATGCAGCAGACCCGAGGGGGGTTATCCCTTGTGCAACGACCTCACCTATGGAGAGACAATTTTAGCAAGAGTACACTACCTGCATGTTTAGGGATGTTCAAATTAAGTTTGTCAAGAAGGCTAATTGTAGGGTCTCTGTTGTTGCTGAAGAGGGGTCAGTGGTATGCATGAAGGTTGAAGAGGAAAGACTAGTGAATGATAGTATTCTTTGTGTTCCGTACGATGTCCACTTCAATCGATCCACACAGGAGGTTCGTTGTGAGTGCAATCTATTTGAGAGTTCAGGAGTGTTATGCTGTCATTATCTTGAAGTCTTCCATTCTTACAAGGTTTATAAAGACCTAATCGATATGTTCTCCCTCGTTGGAACAAGAACACAAAGCGCAAGCATACTTATGTCAAGAGTAGTCACGACGTCAGTCGGTCGGATGAGAGTCATGTTGCATTCAGGGGACTATGTGCACACTTCTACAACATTGCTCAGGATTTTGTAAACGACGATGAAGAAACAGCCTTGCTTCATGTTGCTCTAGAAGAAATAAGAGCTAAGTTGACTGCTCACCGTGTCAAGAAGAAGTCCGAGACTGTGGCGGACTCCCACAACAATAATGGCTCAACAAGTTCGAATGTTGCCGCTGTGATGGACATCCAAGCCCCATCGAAGGTCAACACAAAGGGCCGGCCAAAGAGTAAGAGGATCGGCGCTGCCCTGGAGAAGTCATTTAAAAAATCTTCTCGGAGAAAAAATAAGCATGACCCCCCAGTAAATGTGTGTATCAACCTCGACCCAACATATTTATTTGGTATAGTACTATGGAAGAAGTTAATTGTTGACCTTTTGTTTTGTTAACCAGGTGGTTTGAGTCAACTCAAGATGTAAGATTTGCTGGTGTTGTAGGCCAGGCTGATCCCGAACAAGTTGGTAGCTTCATGTCTTTGTTAAGCTCCTTTAGCAAAAGTTAAGATTTATTATACAATGCATTCATTTTTTTTTCAAGATTAGTGGAAGAGGCTGGTTTCATGGGGTAAACATATAGGGTTTAAGTTTCTATGCAGTTGATCAGAGAATAAGATTGGATTGATTACATGAAGCATGTTAATGTCACCCGAGTGAACCTTTTGTGTTATTTTATTCCAATGAATTAAATGCATAATTAGTATATACCATGGTTTTCCTTTTACTTCGGAGTATCGATCTTCACCCTAAGCATGGATGGGTATCCGTGAGTATTTCTGTGTGCAGCGTTTGTTTGTTTTGATTAATTGTGACCAAGTTACACTGGATGTTCATTACAGTAAAGTATAGGATGTTTAGTTTAACTATATCTGTGGATGGTCATTGACCGCCGACTCCAATATGCGCACACATGCCTACTTTACTAAACAACTTTGATAACCACATGAATCTAAGTTGCAAGAGAAATAAAACCATAGAGTCTTTTACGGTAACATAACCACTAAATTATTCTCATGTGCAACAACAAAATTAATCCTGATGTCATTCTAAGGTTACTTTAATAAATCCCTAGGCATATCAGCATGTCATTCTAATTAGGCATAACTAAATCGCTAAGCATATCAGCAGCAACTTTCATAACTATAGTATGATAGCCATACGTGAAAGGTCATTATTCAATTAATAAAAGGTCATTATTTTTTTAAATGCATTTTTATTATGTTCTAAAAGTGCATTAGCATATATACTCCTTATTTTTTAATTATTTGCATAATATGCCTGTAATTAGTAAATTATAATATTTGCATGTTTAATACATAGTATTCTTTAATTTTTAGTAGTAACACGAAACATAATTATCTTAGTTTAATAAAAACTTATATCTATGGTATTAACTTCAAATGTATTTTTAACTAATATTCTATTGTTAATTTAAATAATTTACCTCGTTATAAATTCACAAGAAAGGAAATATATATTATATTTATTATCAATTATGATGCTTATATTATTTTATAAACATTATTAAAATGTAAAATATTACATAAAAATTTTTGGATTTTTATCAAGACTTCGAATCAAAGTTAAAAATAACAATTTCTTATATTCTTGAGCAGAAGTTGAATTTCACTATTCGCATGGATGTTCATTATAGTACATTATAAGATGTTTAGTCTAACTATATCTGTGGATAATTATTGTTTCTATAGTCCAGTATTAACAAATATGACTACTTTACTATCCAGCTTTGATAACTCCGAGAATCTAAGCTGGAAGAAAACAAAGATCCTTACACGGTAACATAACCAACGTATCATTTTAATGTCAAGCCAAAAAAATTTCATCCTATAATCATGTAATTCTAATGTGACATAAATAAATCCGTAGCCATATCGTCAGCAAGTAAAATAATCACAATAAGGTAGTTCAATTCACTGGAGCTAAGCCTAAGTAAGCAACCTCTTCCTTCCTTTGCGCATTGCCCCCTTCGGTAATCCTTCCGCACGTTCAATCAATGACCTCGTGCTAGGTGCAGTGTATAGTGAACTATCGTCCTTCTTCTTGTTCCGTGGTGCATTGCGCCGAACAGGTTTAACCGTTTCCTCCAAAAATGAAGTAAGCTGCTGAATCAATACATTGTGTTGGCCACAAATAATGTCAAGCATCAACTCCATCCTGTATGAACTGAGTGAATCCTATGAGAACATTTATCAGGCGATTTGGTATTAAGAACCGTTACAGTGATATTCATACAACATGAATGATGACATCCGGGCAAATGTTTACTTAACAAACCTGGTCCCATTTGTAAAGTTCATGATCTTCTGTCCACCTTTCCATTAGTTTAATAACGCACATGCCACAGTCAAAGCTACATGAAAACAAAATACCATTGCAATTAGGATGTCAAAAACCTGTAACGTGCTATGCCACAGTAGTTAAAGAAAACTAAAAAATTCTCAAATTTGGGTTACAATTTCATCTCACTTGATCGGTTGCATTGGGACCTTGGCGTAGGAACGAGCTGGGCCGTACGTATTGCGAACGAAGCCAGGAATAGCAATGCTTGCCATATCCTCACACAGTCTCACCTGAAAATCATGGAACCAAAAAATCGCTTATAACATGCTATCGTAATAGATAATATAGCTTGATACTAAATAAAAGAAGTATAGTTTATTACCACATACGCATTGAGCTTATCTCGTTCATCATCTATTGGTGCAGAATGCAAATTGTCGAGTATAGCTATTCGCTTCGCATTCACCTCAAATGCATATACCCACCAATGACCCCCCCGACAGTAAGGAAATAACCACTGCAGCAAACAGTGCATATGAATAGCTCTATCTCGTTAGAAAAAAAATTATAAGATAAAAAAAAGCATATTGATCTACCTCGAGCATTCAAGAACCACAACATCCTCACATCATAGGATAACCCATTTCCAACAGCATAATATAGTAAACTCAATCAACTTTAACCATGTATTTAATATTTGAATCCAAAGACCGCGTGAGGCCACATATACAAATCGTGGTTAGATATTTCATAACTAAAAAAGCAACTTACCCATTTTCTCTTTGCTGCTACTACTTTGTCAAAGAACCTTGTATCCTCACCGAAGTTTGGACTAAGACCAGCATAAATTAGCCTTACACCGTCAATAAATGAAGCCAGACTATCATTTCGTGTCACTGATTCATGGAAACCCACACACATAGTCAGAATCCAAACAAAAACTAATCGGCTGTGTAATCAGAAGAATGAAATTACCAAGATGCCTGGAGACACGCAATAGAAATCTCGCTTGAACCTAGATGAGTCAGTGTCGTTGAAAGAGTAGCACATCCATTGAATTACCTAAACAATTTATATAGCAATTTTAAACTATATCCCGATATATAGACACGGAATTAAAATGCATGATCAAGATCATATACTTACGCAGTTGTTGACCCAATTGCGGGGTTTCAAGGACCAGAAGTCCTTCCTTTGTAATACCATGTATTCCCGTCCCTCATACTTAGCTAAATCTTGATCTCCGTTCAAGGACGAGTCCACTATCCATGTTCTGATTTTTTTTCTCCTTAGTCTCTCCCAACTTTATTTTTTTAGGCTTGGATGAATTGATTGAATCGGGAAAGGGGTTGGAGTCTTCTCAAACTGAGTTAAACCGAGTGAAAAGCTAGGTCTCCCTGGACTCGGTGTATGGTAGCTTGATTTGTTTGGCAATACAGTTTGCAGGGGCTGCATAACTATGGCCTTTGATTCGCAACCCCGTTCAACATTATTCAGAACTTTCTCAAATTCAGGACACTGGACGATCGAGATGTCGAATTCGCTGCAAAGGAATGCGACATGAAGTTAGCTAAAACAACAACTTATGACTACCTATACGGCTAATCACAAGGCAGTGTATGACAAATAAAGAAGAGAAACATACAGCATGGTTAGCCTGAAATTACTAACCGGTCAAAATCATAGTCACTGAGCTGGACATGTACTGCTGGTGGCGTGTGTGGAGATGCATCCGTGTGTTGAGTGTTTTCTTGTTGCGGACTTTTATGATTGCCCTTGCACACGGGCTCTGCTTGTTCTGCATCATGTGGTCGAGGCCGCTGTTGGAATAATCGTATCCTTCTAGCAAGCGACATATGGTCATCCTCATCAGAGTCCGGGACTACCAATGCCGCAGCATTGCTTACTAGGTTTTTTCTCTTGGAATTGCTTTTTTGGTGCCGATTCTAGATCGGCTTCTGTGGACAGGCAACTTTCTCCTCGTACCAGGCCTGTATTCCTGTGGTGTATATTCATACATATCGTCACTTGCACTAAGAATACTATAACTCTTCGTAATAGATATCGTCATTTGAATGAAAAACACGAGCATAAGCGAACATCAACAACATCACTAAAGTGAACATCCAAAAGCCCTACTAAAGCAAACATCAACAACACCACTAAAATGAACATCTAAAAGGGCTACAAAAAACATGAACATCCATCGTGGAGCATCAAAGATCTCAATTGCTACCACACAAATCAGCAATGAAACTATTTTCACACAATCCATCATCTTGGCAGCCGCATAAATCAATTACTTCATACACGAAAAGCGATGGAAATAAATAAATCATAATTTATATTTCTGGTTCAGATCAGAACCTAAGCTGAGCATGTTAGCTGCATCTATTTAATTACCAAACTCGACCCAAATAAAAACTTAACAAAAGTAACACACAACAAATGTATTCAAACAAGCATTCAAAATAAAATCATGCCATACAACCACACCAATCAGCATTGCATACTACTTTCACACACTGAATCATCTTGGCAGCCGTATAAATCAATTATTTCATACACGAAAAGCCATGGAAATAAACAACTTATAAGTCATATATCTAGTTCAAATCAGAACCTGAGTCGAGCATGTTAGTTGCATCTGTTCAATTACCTAACTCAACCGAAATAAGAACTTAACAAATATAAACACAACAAATGTGTTCAAACAAGCATTCAAGATAAAACCATACCATACAACCACACCAATCATCAATGCAAACTATTATCACACACTCCATCAACTTGGCAGCCGCATAAATAAATTATTTCAAACATAAAAAGCCATGGAAATAAATAAATCACAAGTTATATATCTAGTTCAAATGAGTGCAGAACATATCATAAAGAAAGCGGATCACCTTATCCGACTCCTTATAGCTTGGCTGAGATTTAGTGCTGCCTTTGATAGACGGTAATTGGTCAGCGTCCTTGCGGGGCCTTTTACTCCTTCCTTTCTCGTTAACTGCTTCACTAGTAGTCTGTTTTCTATTTTTTTCTGTTTCCTTGCATTGTTGACTACGCAACCCTGTGTGTTCAACATGTGACAACAAATACATGAAAAAAAAATCAACGTGAACCTCCAATTGCATCTGTGTTCTACTGTACTGTTAAAAGGAGAGTAGTAGAGATTGAACATGTGAGATCACATGGTTGGCCTTCTTATCAAGTTCATTAGTGGTCCATTCAACAATCCAAGGCTCGGGCACACAACATGCATGCAACGGACCATACTTTAGGCGGTGAAAGTACAAAACCTATACACAAGTAACTTGAATATTAGGACTTAAACATAAAGCCATAGATCATTTTTAAATTTACGTAATTTATTTGCAATACCAGTAACACGAACATGCATCCGCCGCATGTTTCCTGGTTCTCGTCTTGGAATTTCCTTATCGCATCCCGCAGCCAGTTTAATATCTGATACGGCCAATGAAATCTTCTTGGGTTAGAGACGTCCATATCGGAGGGAGGTGCCATGGAGAAATAGTCTGCTGGCTTGTAGGGTTAAGAAACATCTTCAATACAATCAAGATAAAGTATCTTCTAAAGGTCATCCTCTGTTGCTCGGTCTCCATCGGACAGGCAAACAGAAAGTCCCGCAACTGGGTTGTAGTTTTCTTCTGAAATTCTCTCTTTATTGCCAAATGCGACTCATTTTTTTTCTGCAATACCGGTATTGGGTCACCTGCGCGAAACGAAACACTTTACCACAATGAGTACGTGTCAACATGGGAAAAAGCATAACCACAAACCGGGAGTTTTACATCTTACATAACTTACACTAACCTCGAGAAGGTATGCCGAATACATTGCCGATAAGTTCAGCGGTAATTCGAATGTCCCCGGCCTCGACCCTTAGAGTGTTTGTCTCCACATCATAGGCCCTAGCTAGTTGGAGCATGATGCTCTGCTTCACATGCTATTGTGGTACCTGGCGCAGGAAGTCAAATCCAATGGCCTCAATCTCCGCTAACTTAGCTTTCCCATTATGTCGTTCCAAATGGGTAAATAAATTGTTGACGTAGCAGGGTGAGCATCGCGTCTCAACTAGTTTCTGTTGAGCAAAACAAAAAAGGATCAGAATATTTTCATAAAAAATAACCAACTATGTTCATTTATTCATGTAATCAATGGGATACCTTTTTACCCATCTGAGTGTGTCGTCGGCCGGTTTAGGGATTGGTTTGGTCGAGCACCGTGATAATTTACACACGCAATATTCAGCCGGCAATCTAAGTCGTAAAGTCTTACAAAAGAAGCTGGTAAAGTGCAGCCAAATAACGTAAATAATAGCATTATATTACATTGCAATGGATGTAAACTTAATCATTGGACGCTAAATGGAACGACAATATCATACTTATGTATCCAGACAAATAAGAAAATATTGGACACAAAGATTATAGCATTTTTCATATAAAGAAAATCTTGGGTAGCAGAAGTATAGTAGAATACAAAACCCTGCTGACTTAGATGCTTGGGACAATCTTGTGCATAATTCAATCTTGTAAAATTCCACAAATCCAACAAAGAAATGGTAGTATTAGCTTTACTTTCTTAAAAAAAACTGTTTACTAATTAAGTTTGTTGAATAGTAATCACTTCAGTTCAGCCTAATTCAAGTTCATCACGCTTCTTTCATGTTCCCTACCATTTTAGTCTTAACATTCACATTAATGATGGGTTGATTCATCATCATCCACATGCAGGTATAATACCTTCAGAGATTAGAGTAAAGTAGTTAACAAAATAGTGCAGAATCCTATTAGTCTTAAATTGTCGTGGAATGAATAAAATTTGTAGGTGCATGTACTAGCATAAAGAAGCACTAGTTCTTCTGCATGAAACTAGAAAATTCCTAGTAATAAAGAGTGAGTTAGGTATCTATGCAAAATAGTTTGTTTTATGTAAAAAATATCATCTTCTATAATGTTAAATAAGCATATACGAATGGTTAAATAAGCATATACAAATGGCCAAATAAGCATATACGAATGGTTAAATAGCAGGTTCTCTTCCAACATATAATCATGATAATCAGTTGAAATATGGGTTAATATCTTGCTTTAATTAAAACCAATAACAGAAAATGAGTTCATTTAGGAAAATATTAGACACAAACATTTAATTGAAATGTTTCATACAAAGATCAAACCTCACAATTTCCCCCTTGTCACCATCTATAAATGAGATAAAAAGCTATAACAACAGCACACCACACAAGTTGCACCTCAAGTGCATCAAACATTTCCTTAGATCCATACAGCATATAATACCTTGTTAGAGTGTCTTCAATACAATTTTGTTGTCCGGGTTTAAAAATCTACCCGTCCAAGCCTATTAAGAAAATTACTTTAACTTTATTACAAACCAATAACAACAGTTTCAGCTAATTCTTTGGTTGCAGTGGCAATAGGAAAAAAATTATAGACACTAGAAAAAAATTCGATGAATGACCATCCAATATACTATTAAAGTGACCATCCAACATACTATTAAAGTAACCATCCAACAAATATCAACCCATTTTCAACAATGTTCAGCCTGTATACGTCACGTTGCATGCACATTGTCCACACGGAAAGGGACAAAAAAGATTTAAATTTGACTGCTATATAAACACGATCCAAAATATTTTCCGACCTTTCCCGCGCAAAAATTAAATCACCAAGCATATCAAGATCATAGACTAACTACATACTCCACAGTCTCTACGATAATAAACAGCAACCAATGCTTTTTCACCATGGGTCATCAGTAATTTAATCAACAAAATATATTTACTTTCAAACATGCAACAACTATTACCAATTAAAAAATGAACAACAAAACCCACTTATATTGGATGGTTATGATTCTTCTAGAGGTGATGTTCTTTATGTTTCCGGTGAACGGTGTGTTGACGGGCAGGTGGGTGTTTTTTCCCGGGTCGGCTACTCCGTTGATAGGAGAGGAAAGTGCCCACGCGATGAGAACTCTGCTGCTACTGGGTTCGTGGGTGAGCGCTCCTTGAATGCGTTCCTGGTCGGCGGCATCGCGCACAGTGGCTCCTTTGCAGAGACGGCGGGATGTTCAAGACCAAGAGGGCGCCGTCCTTGATGCCAACGATGAGGATTAATGGGTTGATGGGTGCCCTTCCTCGGTTGCAAAAGGGTTTGGGTGTGTGCAAAGAGTGGGAGGGTTTGGGTTCTTCGCCGTTAGTGGTGTGTGCAAAGATTGGGAAGGGTTTGGGTAGGGGGTAAGGGGGGTTGGGAAAACACGCTGAAACAAAAGGGTTGATTGATTTGGGGAAAAAATGTAAATATGAGAAATTAGGTGGTATGTTAAACTAAACAACCAAAATATAATTAAGGTTATTAATTGGTTAATTCTTTTTATTAATATTAATTGGGCCTAATAAAGAGCCCATTGTATACATTGTATACATATCTCATTGTCTCCCTAGCGGTGCTCTTTTCTATAACATCACCCACAAAATGATATCCTTACATCAATATGCTTGGTACGAGTATGATAAACCTGATTTTTAATCACATGAATTGCACTTTGACTATCACAACTCAGATTCATGCAATCTTGCTGAAACCTCAAATCATCTCGAAGATCCCTTAGCCGCAATGCTTCTTTCACCCCTTCTGCTACTGCCATGTACTCAGCATCTGTAGTAGATAGTGCCACGGTACCTTGTAACATTGATCGCCAACTAACTGGAGCGCCTTGTGTTTTATATACATAACCGGTCGTAGAACGTCTTCTGTCTAGATCACCAGCATAACCAGAATCAACAAAGCCGCTGATTTGACATGATTTTCCGCTAAAGCATAAACATATGTCAATTGTACCCTTCAAGTACTTTAATATCTACTTGACTGCTTCTCAGTGTGCCTTATCTGGATTTGCCATGAACCTGCTAACAATACTGACTGTCTGTGAAATATCTGGGCATGTACACACCATAGTATACCTTAGGCTACCGACTGCACTAGTATAAGGTAAATTTTCCATGTAAGCCTTATCTTCTGCTGTTGTGGGAGATTATTTACCAGAGATATTGAAATGTGGAGCCAACGGTGTTACTACTGGCTTAGCATTTTTCATTTTGAACCTTTCAATAATGCGCTCAATGTACCCTTTCTGGCTCAAGAACAATTTTCAGCTTGATCTCTCTCTTTTAATTTCCATGTCTAATATTTTTCGTGCAACACCCAAATTTTTTGTTTCAAATTCTTTACCAAGTTGAACCTTTAATCTATCTATCTCCACCTTGCTCTTGGAAGCAATAAGCATGTCATCCACATATAGAAAATAGATATAATCACTTTCAGAAAGCTTATGAATGTATTCACAATAATCATAATTACTTCTGAAAAAACTTTGTTTTAACATAAAGGAATCAAATCGCTTTATTGAGGAGATTGTTTCAATCCATATAGCGATTTCTTTAAGCGACATACCTGATTTTCTTTACCCTTAACCTTAAAACCCTCAGGTTGATACATGTAAATTTCTTCCTCTAAGTCACCATGCAAAAAAGTTGTCTTTACATCTAGCTGTTCCAACTCAAGATCACCCTGAGCAACAAGACTAAAAAACACCCTTATGGAAGTGTGCTTCACCACAGGAGAAAATATCTCGTTGTAATCAACACCTTCTTTTTGTGCAAATCTCTTTGCTACTAACCTAGCTTGGAATCTTGTACCATCTGACTTAGTAGGATCTTATTTTCTTTTATACACCCATTTACAACCAATTGCAGTCTTTCCCACGGGTAACGGGACCACCTCCCATGTCTTGTTCTTATGGGAGATTGCATCTCTTCTTCCATGACGACCAACTAACTTTTTCTATCTTTGTCTTTGATAGCAAGGTTGAAGGTGACCAGCTCATCATCCTCCACCGAGAGTGCATAATCTACAAAGTTTACCTGCCCATAATGTCTCAGAGGCTTGTCTGACCCTAACTTCTGAATGAATTTATAATTTCTCTTTGGCCTAGTGGATGCTAAAGAATCCTGCTACTGCTGTTGTAATACATGTGCATTTTCTCGCTGAATCTCCTCATGATCAAGTTCATCCTCTGCATCATCTCGAGTAGCATTAGGATGCTCCACTTGAACATTATTAGAATCTATTTGTTGGTATTTAGACTATATCTCCACCACTTGAGTATTTAAAATTTTTCCAACATCACCATCATCTGACATCGTATCTTTAGACAAAACTACCATAGATCGTTCATCAAAGGGAATATCCCTGCCAATTACAAACTTAGAATCATTTACGCTCCAAAGATGATACCCTTGAACCCCTCTTGGATACCCCAAAAGATTGTCATTTTAGCTCTAACATCAAGCTTATTATCTTTGACATGATAATAGGCTGTGCATCCAAAAATTCTGAATTTCTCGTAATCTGCATGTTCTCCTGACCACACTTTATAAGGTGTGTCTCCATCTAGAGAAGAATGTGGGGATCGGTTCACTATGTAGCAAGCTGTAGCAACCAACTCCGCTCACCACTCTCTGCCTAACCCAGAATTAGAGCGCATACACCGTGCCTTCTCAAGTAGCATACGATTCAGTCGTTCAGCGACTCTATTCTGTTGTGGTGTTTCTCTAATTGCCCAATGTCTCACAATGCCTTCTCGATCACAGAACTCCTTGAAAGTTCTATTCGTGTACCCTGTGCCATTATTTGATCGTAGAGTTTTCAGCTTTCTGCCTGTTCGATTTTCAACCATTGCTCTCCATCGCTTAAAAATGTCGAATACCTCGCTTTTATGCTTGAGGAAGTAAACCCAAATATACCTGGAATAATCATCAACAAAAGTAACAAAATACCTGGAACCACTCTTGGAAGTAACTTTAGACGGGTCCCAAACATCAGTATGCACGTAGTCTAATAATCTTCTGCTTTTGTGTGTCTTTCCATACACGCAATGCTCACAAAATTCCATTTGTGATTTTTTCATATGTTTAAGCAAACCTTGTCCACAAAGCAATGATAGACCTTTCTCTGACATATGTCCAAGCCGCATGTGTCATATTCTTGTGCAATTTTTTTGATCTCTACTTTCATCGATTCCAACTGTTAACTCAACTATGACTGTTGTCCCCAAAAGAGAATAAATAGTACCGTGACGAACTCCCTTCATCACTACCAAAGAACCACGAACAACTTTTAGTACCCTATTTTTTGTAACTATTTTGCAACCATTTTTCTCCAACAAACCTATGGAGATAAGATTTTTTTGCAAGTCTGGAATATGTCTCACATCCTTTAATAAGGTTCTTACTATTCCATCACACATCTTGATTCTTATAGTACCTAACCCCACAGTTTTATAAGCATGATCATTGTCCATTAAAACTGTGCCACCATTTATGCTTTGATAGATAGTAAACCGCTTTCTATTTGGGCAAATATGGTGAGATGCTCCTGAATCAAGAATCCACTTATCGTAGATATCGTAAGATTGTTCTGTCACAGAGTAACAGTCTTCCTCATCATTTGAGACGTAGCTTGCTTCTTGCTTTTCTTTTGGGTTGTCATTGTTCTATTTCTTAAAAGTTATCTTCTTATTTGGACAATTTGCTTTGAAATATCCAGGCTCTCCACATTTAAAGCATGTTCTCTCCGCGTGAGGTCTAGATTTTGGCCTAGACTTTCCATGCTTATTACCTTTTCCTCTTTCATTAGTCCTTCCTCTAGTCGCGAACAATCCTTGTGCTTGATCATTATACTCTCTTTCATTTGGAGATGACATTACACTTGTAGCAACCTTACGTAGATCATCTGCTAAAAGTGATGCTCTCGTCTCATCCATGGTCAGAGTGTCACCCACCAGCATCAACGTCTGCACCAGATTTTCATAGGATTTCGGTAATAAAAATAATAATATGAGTGCCTGATCCTCATCATCAACCTTCAGATCTATATCCTTTAAGTTTGATATAATCCTATCAAACTTATTGATATATTCTCGAATTGAGGTGCCTTTTTCCATCTTGCACGTATACAATTTAGATTTTAAGTAGATCCTGTTAGTTAGAGTCTTTGTCATGAAGTTACTCTCTAACTTTGCCTAAACGCCTGCTACAGTTACTTCTTCATTTACCAAAAAAGCAACATCCCTCTCAAAGCATAAGATTATTGCAGCCCGCGCCTCAAGATCTAATTCTTTCCAATCCTCATCTTTCATTTCCTCCGACTTTTTCTCTTTTCTTGCCAGTGCCTTGTGTAATTTTTGTGATATAAGCATATTTTTCATCTGCATCTTCCAATAAGAAAAATCATTTTTCCATTAAACTTCTCAATTTCATATTTGCCTACTTTGACATTATCACTAGTGGAAGTCATTATATTCAAAATTGAATTTTACCACGCAAATAATGAATAATATAACGTTGGCTCTTGATACCAATTGTTGAGTTTACAGCGAAATTTTGACTTCTAATAGATACAAAATAATATGAAATTGAACACTACTCACAATAATGTACTCACTATATATTTTGTAAAGAGGAAAAATAATATGAAAAATTTCTTCTAACTAACTCTATAAGATGATGTGAATAAGGATATTGTTATTGTTATTAACTTCAATTACAATTCTAGAGACGTATATATAGTATCTCTATGCTATAACTTCAACGAATAAGAATAAAATTCTCCGACAAAAACTCCTTATTAAACATTTTGAGTTCTCTCCCGGCAAAACTCATTTATTTTACTTCCTAAAATTACTCTTATCCTTCTTTTATTCTCACAGTATTAAATTATAATTTATTTTTTGTAAATTAATTAGAAAAATAAAAATATTTTGTTCCAAATACATGTCCAATAAAATTTTATTAACATAAAATTTATTAAGATGATAATAAATTTACTGGTCCTTTAATTAAAAGTGGTGGATTCATTTTGAAAATATTAAAATAACAAATATTAGATTCTGGAATGCCACAAAGCTTGAAGCAATCAAGTTACAAGATCATGGTACTATCATCCAAACCGACAATAAGTTATATCTGTAACTGTGTTCTCCAATTCCTCAGTGTGGGGGAAGCGTGGCTATTCCTTCACCACAATTGCTTTTTAGTACAGAAGACACATGGCCTCATCACTGAATCCTAATTCATATTTCAAACTTTAATACCATTTTTTTTAATTTATTTCTTTCACTGTCTTCAGTTCTAATTAACGCTACTGATAAAAATGTTATCTCATTGTGTCTATGTTTTGAACTTTACTTATTTGATCTCATGCAACTTGTTTTTATTAAATGAATTGTGATGTGATATTTTGGTCCCTAACCTAGTATTTTGCCATGTTCTTAGACAGTTGAGAGTAAATATGACTATGAATAATGTATGTTTGTTACTCATACTTATTAGACAATATAGGATTTTTTTACGATTATGTTATGTATGTTTTAAAA
>NC_029794.2:128413587-128426132 GCF_000816755.2 Arachis ipaensis
ACTGTTGATTGATTTTAGTATATAAAGAGTATTTTTTATTTTACTGTGACCACTCAAAAGATTCGAAATTGAAGAGGTCCCCTGTAAGGTTCAAAACTGAAAGCTTGCAGTGTTTTTTGGTGTCATAGACGAATAATAATAATTAAGTTCGTTTAGTTAAAGTTTTGATAATCATATCGTCGGGTATCTTTCTCTAAGCTATTATTTAGTGTGATTGTGCTGGTGGATAAAGTGGTTAGGAACACTGTATTTTATTTTTATTTTTTTAAACCAAATATAAGTCCCAACAAAAAGTGAAGAAAAACAAGAAGAGAAAGTGAAATGATAATTAGTAACCTAGAAGGAGTAACAAAATGTAATATACATGAGTTACACAATGATACATTATTGATGCCTTCAACAATCAACACCTTTCATTCTTATTTTCCCTCATTGCAACGCAGGATTCGCTAAATTGAAGTTTAATTTCATGTTCTTGAAAATCTTGGGTGGAAGGAGTGTTCAAATGGCCCATAACTCAATGTGATGAAGGTGGGCACAACTCTCTTTAATATTGGTTTCAATTGAATAAGATTTGCAAAATTTGTGTGTTATAGTGCATAGATGCCTAACGTGTCATGTATGTTGTAGTGAGTTTAAAGACTAAATTCCTATAATGTTGTCAGAATTTACTGTTTTTGTTATTTTAGTGTCTTGAATTCAAAATTTATTATATTGATATCTGAAATTTAACTTTAAACATTATATTAGTTTTTGAACTAGTATTTTTATCCGTAATAATATTATAGAAATATACATTTTTTAAAATTATGATTCACTTAGAGTAAAAATAGTAGAAAGAAATAAAAAATGAAGAGAGGTAGATGAGAGAATTTAGGAAGGGAGTTTATTAATTTTGAAAAAAATATTTTCTCTCAATTTTAATAAGAGAGTGTCATATGATACATTTGATTATTAAATTAGATAGTAATATATGATACATAATATATGTATATTTTAATTTTAATTTTAATATTTCAATTTTATTTTTAATGCAATTAAAGAATGTCATGTTGCATATTTTGATTGTCAAATTAGTAATTAGTAATTGATATATTGATAATGATATATAAAATAGATAGAGTGGTTCAAGAAAAGAGAAATAGAGAAAGGAGAGGGAGGAGAGGAGAACTCTTTAATTTTAGTGGAAAATATTTGATTTCAATTGCAATGAGAAAGTGATATGTGGCACATTTTGATTATAAAATTAGTAAGGAAGAGAGAAGAATTCTTTAATTTTGGAGAGAAAGATTTAATTCCAATTACAATGAGAGAGTGACATGTAGCACATTTTGGTTGTAAAATTAGTAAGGAAGAGAGGAGAATTCCTTACTTTTGGAGAAAAAAATTTGATTTTAATTGCAATGAGAAAGTAACATGTGGCACATTTTGGTTGTAAAATTAGAGATATATAATAGAATAATAGATATAATAGATTTTTTGGCGTTGAGTCAACGAATAGAAAGCGAAACTAACTTTGACTTGCCATGCTAGATATAAGGCTAAATGATGTCGTTTTGTTTTGACGCTTAAACAAAGTAAAAACAGATTGTTTTGGAGAATAAAAAAAGTGCTTTGCACATCATACAAATTTTTCTTCACCTTCTTCTTCATATTCTCATTTTTGTTTGACGCGGTTTAGCTTTGTGTCTACTGTAATAAATAAGAGCTAACTCAACATTTCATTCACTCACTTAATGTTAAAAAGTATAGTTATTAAAATCGAACTAGTAAAAATAATGACATAATATTAAATAATTGAATATACGTATAAAATTATTTTATACTGAAAATTTATTAAAATTAAATTAATTTTTATATAATCTAAGAACCACAGAGATGAACTTGTGTGGCAGTAATATAATTATAGATAAAATATTTTTAAAAATTAAATAACCTATTTTGTTTTTTTCTCAACTATTTTGAACCGGTTAATTGTATACTTTTGTTGGTTCTGGAATTTATTTTTAATAAAGTGTAAAACGTTTTATACAGTCATGCAATTACATTCATTTTTTTGGATAATTATTCTTGTGATCAATAAAAAATAATTATTTTTGCTAATGTAATATTACATAATCGAATGCACATGTAAAGCTGATAGTGTATCGAAATTAAATTCATTTATTTGTTTTTTAATCAGTTCTACCAGTTTATTTGTTTATGATCAGTTCTCCTGGGCTTAGATTAGTTTTTGAGCAGCGAGTTTTAGGCCGAACCAGGAGCAAGAAAATTTTTGGGCTGAAAAGAATGGATCAAACGGTTGACCCGGAACCCGGTTTCGCACAACAACCCAAACAACAATAATACCCGACCCGAGATCCAGTTTTGAAGAGAAGGAAAGATTTTGGCGGTAGGGTTTTTTTCTTCTTTCCCAACTCTGTTTCTCCTCTAGCCTTCTCCTTCGTTGCTCTCTTCTCTTCTCTCGCTGCTCTCGCCGGAACTCTGCCCTGAAGTCTCGCTCTCTGTACACTGGCCGTCATTTCTGCAGGTAGAATTCGTCCATCGATTCTCACGGGCCATAGCCTCACTTCCTTGTTCTTGTTGCTAATAGTTGATTGAGTTATTTGTGCTATATGTGTTATTTAAAAATATTTTTGAATATAAATTTTCAAAATTATTCCTTGTCAATACTTCAATTCGCAAGTTCAGAATTTAGTTTGATAGTTTAGAGGCATATTCATTTTCATTATTTTTTCTCTTTTATAGATACTTTCTTCTTTATTTTTTGTATATTTTTGGATTTACATAGACTTGTTATTAGAGTCTGGTTAATCCGGTTGATTCTGACCTTGTAACATGATGGGTTTGATATCTGGTCTGGTTTTTGCTTCGGACAGCAACAGTTAAACCCTAACCGAAGAAAGAAATACAAGAAGAGCGTGAGTTTTAGCAAGGTACAGATGGATATGGGGGAAGAAGGCGCTGAAGGGATCTCCAAGAGGATCCAAGCACGGTTCGTGACGAAGCTTGAAGCTGAATTCCAAGTGTCAGCTGCTGCCATTGCCATCCCCTCTGACCTCACCCGGTTTGGCCTCTCCTCCCTTGTCAACGCTCTTCTCCAATCCAAAGGTATTATTATTATTGTTCTCATTCATTCCAACACTACGCCAAATCAGACACCTTTATTTATTCTTTTTTTAATTTGATAAAATTAGGATGTGTAAGTTAGCTGGTGTTTTGTTTTTTTTTTGTTTTTTTATTTTTTTTAATTTGTGCAGATCCTGATCATAAACCGGAGCCGTTCGACTTTTTGATCAATGGCGAGTTTGTTCGGATGTCGCTTGAGCAGTTCCTTCTGGCCAAGGGGATTTCTGCGGTAAATTATACTTATAACAAATATGCCATTGTATTATAGGTTGAGCCTTTCAGTGATAAGGATTAAGTTCATTATGGAATCTATCATTGAAGTGAAAATGAACAGATGCACTGCAAATTCATAAATATAAATATATAGACAATAGACAATGTATCTATTTTATTTTAATAAAATTCAATGTTAAATCATGGGAGTCTGCCCTATTTTACACATTTAAAAGAATACTGTGAAATTCCAAGGGGGTGGATTTGGAACATACAACTATGACTTATCCATTCCTTTGCTCTTTATCTGTCAGCATGGGAAGTAGACAGCATTATCCATTGCTCTAGATGAATAGGCACATATCTAATCTTTGTGAATGACTGATTATAGGAAAGGATATTGGAAATCGAGTACACGAGGGCTGTTGCTCCACGAAAGGAGGAAGACCCTTCTATGCATGATGACTGGGTCAGTGCTGTTGATGGTTCATCTTCTCGGTAAGCATCTAAATCTGTAGTGTTTTGACTCGACATTTCTTAAAGTCTTACATATAATAATTCAGCCTTGAATTTGTATTTTATCAACTGTATAATTGATCTAGGACATAGTATGTGTGCAACTTATCGTATCCTATAATTCGATTGTTCATATTTGCTGATGGCACGAGTAATCGTCGTAAAATTTTGGCAACATTGGGACCAAGTACATTGTCTTTTTAGGTGTCTTCTCTATGAAATTTCTTTACAATGGAGCTGGAGTATAGTAGTAGAACTAGTCAGATGATACAACTACCTCTGCTTGTGAATCGGCTGTTAGCCTGTTATATATTTGCCAGTTAGATAAATGAATGTGTTTTAAAATACTTATTTAGAGTTAATCCTTGACAATATATTTGTTTTAGTGGCTGAGATATTAGACTTTTTGTTCTGTTCTTCAAAGTAAGATTGATTACCTTGATGTCCTTCACTAAAAATACTAAGTTGAATTCTTTGCAGGTTTCTTTTGACAGGATGTTATGATGGTTTAGGGAGGTAATAATCTTTGTAGTTTTGTTCTTCAAGAATAATTGACATACTTTATGGTTGAGTTGAGTGACATATCATTTTGAGTCTCCATGTAGTGAACTTCCATCATATGCATATATTTCAGGGTGTGGAAAGGTGCTGGATTGTGTACCCATACATTGGAGGGACATAGTGATGCTGTTACATCTGTTGGTATCGTCAATCCAGAAGGTATGAAGACATGGAGTTTTTCCTACATGCTGCTACCTTTGTTTCTGTTTTATTTTTCTGATTGTACAATATTAACAGTTACAGATGCATATTCTGTTTCTGTTGTGAAAATCCAAAAGTATCTAACAGTATTAGAAAGTTCATTGTTGATTCTCCCTGGCTATCAAGTTTAATGTCCATTAATTTCGCTTTTGTTTTTTCTTCTGTTCTTTTTCTTTCTATGGTGATGATACTGGGTTTTTAATGATATTATTATGATTATTTCTTAGTATTTTCAATGTTTCAGTTTCTTGAAAGACAATTCTTAGTATGAACACAATTAAATTTGCATTATCCTCTAGTAACTATCCTTTTATGTGTCCAGAAGGCATTCACGCTTGTTTAATGTTTCTAGCACTCATCGAAAGCTAGTTTCAACCTAGCTTAATTCATTTTTTTTATTTGTCTTGTAAACATTTATTCTCATGTGTGGGCATTACTCATCAAGGTTTTGCCATATTCAGGTGTGGATGCTGTGACACTGGCTACTGCTTCGAAAGACCGTACACTGAGGCTATGGAAGGTAACTAAAAGAAACTGCTGAGCTACAATCCCATATATTGAACTTAAGCTGATTACCTTTTTACTTGTGTAAAAGATCAACACAGAAGAGGATATCAACCGTTCTATGAAGATTAGGGCTTTCAAAATCTTACGTGGTCATAAGGCTTCGGTACAGAGTGTTGCTGTGCAGACTTCTGGAGAAATGGTTCCTATTTACTTCTCTATTAAATTCTTCACATATTTTTTATTAGTTCAGATTATTATATATGATTTAATAGTGGTCTTTGACATTACTGCTTATGTCATCACATTTGCTAGGTTTGCTCGGGTTCTTGGGATTGCACCATCAACCTGTGGGAAACGAATGACAATGGAGAAGATGACCTAGTCTCTAAGANCCCTTTTCTCTCCTCCTTTTTCTTTTCTCTCTGTGTGTGTGTGTGTGTGTTGAAATTGGAATTTGTGTAGTCCCTGCTAATACACCCCTCCATTTAAAAAGCAATAAAAAAGATTTGATAGATAGAAATATGTTACCTTATAAGAGGTAATTGGAGATGTTTGCTGTTTGTTCTTCCCACATGCTAAGTATACTCCAGTCCCTCATTCTTTCGGTAGCATCTCAATGCCTAAAAGAATTTGACTCAATTATGAAAGTGTAAACTTCAATCTTTAATATATTTGTTAATTTAACTAAGGGTTGACCATGAAATCTCAAGTTCTTGTATATTGAAGGCCTGGAGCTGGAGGCTAGGATAGTTTTGAAACTATTATGAAAGGGATTTGTTGATTTAATTCTTAGACATGTTTAAAGCGTTATTTAACTGGGACTGTAAACCTATGAAAGTATTTCATTCTCTGATGTATCATTATATAGTTCTTGATTGACATACGAACCAAGCCTTCATCAATTGCAGTTTGTTGTATTATAGGGCGAGGCTGTTACAACCCTTGTGGGCCATACACAGTCCGTATCTTCTGTGGTATGGCCACAACGAGAGTCAATCTATTCTGCATCATGGGATCATTCAATTCGAAAATGGGATGTTGAGACGGGCAAAAACTTGTCAGATATCGTAAGTTGACAGCTACCCCTTGTGTGTCTAATTTGCTGAAATTGTATGTTGTTGAAGTCTAAAATTTTTACACATAAACCTGGTTCAATATGATAGAAACAACATTTTGTGGTTATCTGTTAATTTTTATGTTTGGTTATTGATTTAAATATTTTTCTTCCTAAAGTATTATTGCAAATTATTATTCCTTTATGGACAATTGGACACCTGAGGCTACATTGTCCTCCATTTATAGTTCTGTGGGAAGGTTCTCAACTGCCTTGATATTGGTGGAGAAGGTTCAACTCTGATAAGTGCTGGTGCTTCTGACCCTATTCTTAGGATTTGGGATCCTCGTAAGCCGGGTTAGTAAATACATCAAAAGATTTCCTCTCACCTCTCAGAAATCTTCATATGCACGCATACCAGTATCATATAACATATTTTCTTCTTTCTTCAGGGACTTCTGCTCCTGTCTTTCAGTTTGCATCTCACACTTCTTGGATTTCTGCTTGCAAATGGCATGACAGTTCTCGGTTTCATTTGCTCTCTGCATCGTATGATGGGAAGGTTATGTTGTGGGATCTGAGAACAGCGGTAATGCATTCTAATCTTTTCCGATTGCTTTATCCTATTGGTGCAACAATGAACCATGTTTAGTATTTTACAGTTGATGATTTTTCTTTGTTAATGTTGCAGTGGCCTCTCTCTGTCATAGAGTCACACACGGACAAGGTATACAATGATCTTTCTGTGCCTCAACTTTTCTTTCCTGCTTGATTAAATGATTTGGGTCGAAGTTTCTGTTAATCGAATTGTCATCTATTTGATTCAGGTTTTATGTGCTGACTGGTGGAAAAGTAACAGTGTTATCAGTGGCGGAGCAGACTCAAAACTATGCATTTCTTCAGAAATTCCTGTATAGCAAGTTAATTGTATTACTTGGGGCATGCTGTAACAGTAGCAGATATTTATTATAATATAGGGAAGGAATTCAAATTATGAGCCAATTTTGTCTTAAGGCCAATTTTGCCTGTGAGAAAAATTTCATTTTTGTTTGGCTAACTGGATATTTATGTTTACACTCATAATATAGTTGTCCTGAACTCATTTGCCTGCCAAATCTATCAACATTTTGCTTATGTGTGTGTGTTGCAGTTTGTTCTGCATTTTTGTTACTTTTGTGAAGGTGGTGGGTTTAGGTTATTCACACTTAAAAAATGCATATACCACTGCAATCTTTTGCTACTTGACCAATCGTAGTGATTTTTATATGCTCATTTTTTAAAATGTGCAGATAACACAACTTTACAATTTAACTAAGATAGTAAGATAGTATAGACAACAGAAAGGTTTAAACAAAAAAAGAGAAGTAACATGAAAGCATAGCTGGCTAATGCTCTTATATTGTGCTAATTCATGTTTTGATCCACTTGATAAATCTATTTAGATTACTGTTAGACAAGCCACCTTGTTCAGTGGCAAGTTGAACCTTGTCCTTGATACTTGCAGCTCTTGCTTTCAAATGTTCATCACTCAAAAGCTGCTCAATTTTGTCTCTGATTTCCCCTTTTGTGACTATGTCACTTTCGTCTCGTTCGAGTGCAATTCCTACCTTCCAAACATCACAAACATAGCTCCTATTCAAGAACTGATCAGCAAAGTGAGGCCAACATAAGATTGGGACTTCATTGCTTACACTTTCCATTGTAGAGTTCCAACCACAGTGACTTATGAAGCAAGCAACCGAAGAATGACTTAGAATTTTCTGCTGTGGCGCCCAACCCACCATCCTAGCACGGTTACTTACCCTTTCTTCAAACCCTTCTGGATACAGATTTTGCATCCCTCCTTTGATATCCGGATGCAGAACCCACAGGAAAGGCCTATTTGACGTTTCGAGTCCCAAACAGAGATCTTGGAATTGTAGTGAACTAAAAGTTGTGATGCTTCCGAATGCGACATATATAACTGAACAGGGTGATTGTTGATCCAACCATTTCAAACAATTCTGGTCTTGTGGCCAGAAATGACCTGCAGAGTGGTCAAGTTCGTTATGGCTTGATGACAGAATTGGCCCTATTGGTGTGATTTTTGGAGCCAGAGAAAATGCTGCAGACTCAAGATCATAAGTTGAATTGCAAAGAATCCATTCAGTTTTCTCCATAAACTCAATGTTTTTCAACATGAGCTGGAAAATATGCTTCTGAGCAGCTGTGCTCCCTGCGCGAACCCAGACAAGGTTTTCTGTGCTTACAACTGGCATTGTTGGTGATAGCTGAATGATTTGATTTTCCAGTGGAGTTCCTGGATGATGGATTGTTATAATGGAGAGAAAGACAAAGAGTCACTCACACTTTAGATTCATTTCATTTCAGAAGTTATGAGAACAAATTTTTATGGTTACTAGTTACTCTGGAAGTTTATTATAAATTAATTTGCGTATTTCTGTTGATTGATAGTTAAACAGTATTAAGTACTTTTGAAGCTTTCAAGTAAGAATTATGTTTTTTCTTCTAACTAGTAACCTAAGATTGGAACACGAAGCTAACATTGGATATGCTTTCTTCCAATTCCATATATAATGATGTTTTTTGAATATGAAATGGAATGTTACACAAACAAGACTTCTTAAGCTATCACTTTAGTAATTAAGAAAAGCTGAGAGAGTTTGACTATATTGGATTGCCCTTATCATTGTGTAAAAATCTATAACTTTTAATTAGGGTGCAACAATTTAACAAAATTTGGTTGGATTTTACTTTTACTCAATTTTGATTTTGCCAAGATAAGGTGCTAAGCCAAGGCTAACAAGCTAAAATTCAAGTTTGATTTTCAACAAAAGTAAATAAATAAACAAGAATATTTATCGTGAAGAGAAAATAATGTATTTTTTAAAAACTTTTATAATCACTTTATTTTTCGTTTTTGGACATAATTTTTAAGGTGAAAACTTACATGCAGAAGTCTTCATGCGAAATTAATGATAAAAAATAGCGTATAATAATTTAACAGATTTGATTCAATTGTCATCTAACAATTTTTAACTAAAAATTTCACGTGAAAATAATTGTAGATGAGTTTCTACCGATTTTTAACATAAAATTGTTGCTTATTTTAATTATATGGTGAATATCCATTGTAATTATGTTATAGGTCTTGAACAATAAAATGTGAACTCACCATCTTGGTCGATGAAGCCACTCTCAATCAACTTTGGGATGCTCAATCCCAACACCAACTGCGCGGCGGCGGCAGGACAGAACGCCACCGGTCGAATCCCCTTCTTTACGGCAATGCCAATAGCCCAGCCAATGCTCTGATCAGCAAGCACACAACTAATCTTTTCTTCACAAAGTGATCCATCATTGATGTCTTCAATGATCTGCTCAACTTTCTCCGGCATAACCTTCAGCACCGCTTCGGACGACTTCCCCGGCATCTTCCTCTCTTCTGAGGATCCTAATCCATCAGGTATCCACACAAGATTCATTTGAGATAGCAAAGCATTATTATTCCCTTTTGGGAATGCATTCATGATCCTCTCATGGTTATGTTTAGTGTTAACAAATGTTACCTTGATGCCTTGTTTTACTAAGCACAAGGAAAGTTCCATTAGTGGAATCACATGCCCTTGTTCAGGGTAAGGTACAACAAGAACATGAGGCCTTGCCATCTTATTATTTTTTCCCTATTTGAACTTAATTTCAAGTTCTTGAAAATCTTTGGTGGAATGAGCATTTAAACTACCTTATTCTTGTGACATATACACTACAAGATAGATAGAAAATGTCATTTGCATGAAGATATAGTACATAATACATAAAATATGTGACCTATGCACGTAAGTTAAAAAAAAAAAATCAATTTTATTCGAAGTTGATTAATTATTCGGATGAATGTGGGCACATCTCTCCTTTGGTCCCTTCTCAACCTAATCTAATGATTTTGCATGATAGATAAACAATGACAGGTTGAATTTGTTATCATCTATTAAAAACAATATATCTGGTTAAGCAAAATTTTATATTATAAGGTTTCGATCACCTCAACCGGACCTGTTAGGCTAGTATGCTGTCATGATGTGTGGTAGTGTTATCATTTACACAATAGAAAATAATTAAATTAAGTATTTAGCAAAACAATCCCGCTATGTTACCAACAATATTTCTGCCAACTTCTGTCAATTTTTGTTTATAATTGTGTTTAATAAAAGTGTATTTGTGGATGTCTCTAATAAAAATGTCTTTTTTATGATTGTGTTTAACGAAAGTGACTTTAAAAAATGTATTTTCTGAATGTATCTCTTTATACATGTATTTAAAATATAATAATTAATTATTGTTGGTAATAAGTTGACAGATAATATATTGGTATCCTATACTTTTTCTTAAAAAATTATATCTTTAAGATACTTGTTAGCAAGACCTTTAAATAATTACGACCGTGAGAGAGACCTCTTATAGAATATATATAATATAATTGGCATCAATGTAAGATGCAGGGACGGATGTGGTTTCAAAAAGGTGCCAAGAACTTGGGGACCATTTTACCTGTCACCTATTCGTTTGGTTTTACCCTCGGTTTTAATATTAGTCTAGCGATTTTTTTTTTTTGTTGAAGAGTGAAGATTATAGTATATTTTTGAAAAAAATGGGCACGGCAGATAATATTTTTAATTTTTTTTATTATTGTAAAGAGTACAATTTCCCCTTTCTATTAAATATCACTATTTACCATAGTATTTATTATCTTTAGTCTAATTTAATCTTTCTGAAGGAATAGTTCAAAACTTCAAGTTACATTTATAGTACGTACAAATTTTATATTAATTCTGCATTGAGGATATTTTATTGATAATAATACTCATAATCATACTTGGTTTTAGATTAACGTATATTTTTAAACTTATTCATTAGCAGAATTCTTCTATTGACTGTAACAATTCCAAGTTATATATATAAAAAAAAAATCTTGGTGATGGTAAAAAATTGAGTTAATACTCAATTTGGTCCTGAATTTGTACGTGAGTTTTAATTTAGTTCTTGAAATTTTAATTACTTCTATTTAGTTCTAAATTTTATAAACGTGTCTCACATTAATTTCACAGACGATTTTTAGTTTACAAACGTTAATGGAGCGTTGAAATGAACAATCAAATGCCACACTTAAATCTGTACAATGATGTATTTTAGTTTTGATATTCAAATAGTTCAAAAATGATGTTGCATCACTTGTTTTGTTAGGTAAAGTTTCAATAAACACCACTTATGATATTATTTTTAGGTTATTTGAATGTCAAAATCAAAACAATATCATTTTATAGAGTTTAGTGTGTTATCCGCCTGTTCAAACAGCGTTCTATTAAACAGCTATACATTGAAAATTATTTCAATGACTAACATGAGTCATGGTCGTAAAATTTAGGGACTAAATAAAGACAATTAAAACTTTAGGGACTAAATTGAGATTCATATGCAAATTCAGGGACCGAATTGAGTATTATCTCTATAAAATAAAATAAAATAGATAGAAGTACTCTTAAAAAATAAAATATATTTTTTATTCCTAAAATTTGTTAAAAATTTTAAAAATAATTTAAAATTTTATTCTAATTTTTTTTTAATTTGTATCAAATGTATCCGTGATAATTAAGAGGAGTGCTAGGGGTAGATTTTGTAATTTGTAGCCATCAATTAGTCATCATCACTATTTTTAATGGTGTGAGATTACATCTAATAGTATAAGATCACTTACTTTTTTTATTGGTTAAGTGCGGGCTAAATTTTAATAAAAGTGCTAGTCTGGTAGACTTTCTCGACAATTAATTTTCAAAAGTTATAGAATTAATTTAACAACAGTCTAGAATTATTAGCTCCTAATTTTTTAACTATTATTGTTGAATTAGTCTTAAACTTTTTGAAAATAATTTTTTAAAAAAAATTAATACAAAATAAGATTTTTAAAAATATTTTAAAATTTTTTGATCAATTTAAAAGAAAGTACTTATTCTGAAAAAAATTCATATTCAAAATTAATCTTTAAAAAATTTTAGATTAAATACTTATAGTTATAATACTTTATGCCAAAAGACTTCTTTGTAGATTGCTTCCTATCTTGATCGCCAAGTATGCTAGTATGGCTACTATTTGGCACATGTCAAGACAAATTAATTAATTAATCCCTCTTCCAAAACATGAAAGCCTCGTCATTTTGATACACATTTTAAATGATAGGGATTAACACGTTTACTTAGAATCCATTAAACTCTCACAATATTAATACATTTACCTCTTTTTTAAGTATCTATCATTTAAAAATTTAAAATATAATTTAAATACACATAATTTATTTAATAATCTAATTAATGCA
>NC_029794.2:128426216-128429517 GCF_000816755.2 Arachis ipaensis
ATATATTTGATTAATTAATAATAAAAAAGAATACATAAAAGTTTTAGTTTAAATTATAATCCAATTGGATTGATTTAAATTTAAAAAATAAAAATAATCGTTTACCAATTATCAGAAGAGATTAATGGGATAGTGGAGAGAGAATTGAAACGGTTATCTGTTTCGTTATCTTCCCCTATCCACGTGAGGGATATTATTGCTTTTCATTAAATAATCTTTCTTTTTAAGTACTAATTGATCAAACATATCAATTTTAATCAGTTACCAAAAAAAAAAAGGTCACAAAAAAATATCTATTTTAATCTCTTCTACCAATTTTTTATGTACTAATTGCATGTCAAAAGTTTGGATTATTGATATTATTAATATTTTTTATTATTTTTAATTTTTTTAAAAAAATACGTGTATATATCGTTTACACTGTAAACGAAATATGGCAAAAAAAATTTAAATCAGTAAATTCTCGTAAAAATATTTATTTCGATAAACTCCAAAATTTCTACCAAGAAAAAAAAAAAAAAAAAGAAAAAAGAAAATCGACAGAATTTCATTTTATGTCAGTTCAACTTAAATTGAGTTATAATTTCTTTCTTCTATTGTTTCCACCAAAATAAAATTGAATTATAATTTAGGGTCCAGATAATTAATAGTTAGATAATTAATAGTTATACAGGCAAAAAAAATAGTTAATAACTTCTATTTTGTTTTGGGCATATAAACTTATTCTGCATCTAGACGTAACCTTACCAACATAATGGTTGTTATATAGTTATTATCAACTAATAAATTCCTCTTTTTTTTGTTGGGTAGCCTGTTGAATCCGGAACCCATCAAATATACAGCCCCCGCTTATGCCAAATAACATGAGAAAATCGTGGGACACATAAATACATTTGTCCACTTGAGTTGCATTAGGGATTTTTTTATTTTAATAAATAAAATAAATATAATATTTATCGAAATAAATATTTTTATAAGAATTTATTGATTTAAAATTTTTTTTGTCATGTTTTATTTACAGTGTAAATGAGATATGATAAGTTAAATTAATACGTGTTATACTGTAAACAAGATATACACATATTTAAAAAAAATTGAAAATAATAAATATTAATAATATCAGTAATCCAAATTTTTGGCATATAATTAATACATAAAAAAATTGATAGAAAAGATTCAAATGGATATATTTGATCAATTAGTACTTAAAAAGAGAAATTATTTAATGAGAAGCAATAATATCCCTCATGTGGATAGGGGAGATAACGTAACAAATAATCATTTCAATTCTCTCTATTATCTCATTAATTTCTCCTAATAATTGGCAACGGTTATTTTTATTTTTCAAATTTAAATCAATCCAATTAGATCATAATTTAAACTAAAATTTTTTATGTACTTTTTTTATTATTAATTGATCAAACATATCCATTTTAAAAAGTTTTAAATTAAATTATGATCCAATCGGATTGATTTAAATTTGAAAAAAAAAATAACCGTTTGCCAATTGTTAATAGAGATTAATGTGACAGTGGAAGAGAATTGAAACGGTTATCTCTCACGTGAATAGTGGGAGATAACGTGAGAGATAACCGTTTCCATTTTAATCCCACCATCCCATCTGCTTCCTTCCATATTCACCTACTTTTTTTTGTTTTTGTATGGGAGTACATATAAATTTTATTTGTTGCATGAGAGTACATAAAAATTTAAAATATAATTTAAATAAAAAAGATTTCATATTATATACTAATAGAGTAGTAATATGCATTAACTGGGTCATTAAATAAATCACGTGTATTTAAATATATTTTAAATTTTTAAACAATAGGTAATTAAAAAAGACGTAACCGTATTAATAGTGGGGAGTTTAATGGTTTCCAAGTAAACGTGTTAATCCCTATAATTTAAAATGGACTAAAATTGATCAAACATATCTATTTTAATCTCTTCTACCAATCTTTTTATGTACTAATTACATGCTAAAAGTTTGGATTATTGATATTATTAATATTTTTTATTATTTTTAATTTTTTTCAAAATAATACATAATTTGAATCAATTGCAGGAGCTAACAAATAGGGGATTTGGGAAAAAAGAAAAGAAAAGTGTGAGGGAGATATCCTAAAAACTGGGTGTGGACTACTAAATAAAAATTGCATTTAACATTGCCACTAAAAATTTCATTTATCTTATTATAGATGTTAATTTGAATTTTGTTTAGTGAAGTAACTCTTATTTTTAATTTAGAGTAAAATTTAACTTTAATAAAAAATATTAAATTGTAAATTTTATGGCGAAAGCTAGTGCACTCTAGGCAAAGTAGGGAGTGCAGCACTCTTTAAAAGTTAACCTGCTATCAAAAGTAATTAGGTAAATTAAATTTATTTATTATTGTTATTTTTTTTGTCATATGGGCTGAACAAACAAACCGACACTAACAAAAAAAAAAAACTAATTCGCTCGTTTAACACAGGACTATCTTTACACCAGAAAAGTACTCAGAAAAATTTGATCGACTTCCTCGTTATTCTGTTATTGTTGATGTGATGTCTTCAAGTATTTTCATTGTTTTGTTTGCTAGCAGGTGCTTCCACTATTGTTCTGTCTAGCCACAGATTTTGACGCTCTTGAACCCACCCCATTCCACATCTACCATAACTCCAAACGTAAAACTAATTCTGTAGAAGAACCCGGTCTCCATGAAGGCGCCATGATTCTCAGATGACAACGCAATCAAAGCACAGAATACATGACAGTTACAACAAAATTCTAAAATCCAATAATTTTTTTTACAGACATGTTGTTTTTAATATTTATATACTATTTTTTTTATTTTGAACTTCAGCCCAATACCTGAGACTTACAAAAAAAAAAATCTAAAACTTATCAAAAAATGATTAACCTGATTAACAGGTTACCTTTTTAAATCCAGACCATTCAAATAAAATGTAATAAATGAAGAGTTCAGATTTACGAATTCACAAGGTGTGCAGCACTCCATACTTAACAAGGAGCGTTTAAGGATTCGTCGACATATACCTATATTTTGTTTACAGTGTAAAAATCATCTCGTTTACACTGTAAATGAGATATGGCAAGAGAATTTAAATCGGTAAATTCTCGTAAAAATATTTATTTTGATAAATATTATATTTATTTTATTTATTAAAATAAAAAATCCGACCAGTAGGGGAAAGTAAAATTTGAATTTTATTCTAGTTTTATTTATAGGTTAAAATTTTTTTTTTAAAACTCAATCATATTTTTAGAATCTCTCCACTCTAATTCTACTAATATC
>NC_029794.2:128430029-128436226 GCF_000816755.2 Arachis ipaensis
AAGTTGCAATATTACTTTTTAAATAACAAACATACTAAATTAATAATTTAAATAATTAGCTTAATAATTATTTTAATTTTTATTAAAATATCATCGTATAATATATTAGAAGTGTCATCCTATCCTATCCTATTCATAGCGAATCGGATTAAATCAGATTGAGTATCCGCAAGTATGATATACGATGCCAGTCCTACAAAAAAGTTACTTTTCCCCCATTTGGTTTTTACGTAGGTTTCTGTTCTCTTTCCAACTTCATCAAGTGTGGTTATGTAAAAAAAAAAACAAACAAACAAACAAAAAAACAAAATCTAGCGTTCTGAAAGAAATTAATTGTCTTACTGTATTGCTTATATTTTTTGGATATATTATAATTTTGTCATTTCCTAATAATTGTCCTAACAAGAAATATATAGACTAAAAAAACCAACAAAATATTCCTAAATAGTCATTTGGACTGAATACATTGCAATAGCAGGCTCTAATTTTATTATTCTTCCATTAAGTAATGGTGTCTTGTTCAAAAAATTAAGGGACAAGATAAAATAAGATAGTGGAACTCAGGTTTTCTACACATGTACTAAAATTCTAACTGTTCTCTACTCCATCTATAAATAAATTACTTATGCTCATCACCATCATATGGTTTCACAGTTCATCTCACAACACACATCATATATATGCATTATCCTTGCACCTAAGTGAAATCTAACATAGTTCTTGCAACTAATCTTAAGTTGGCCCTCCTTTATTTAACAATTCAAAAAACATTATACGTTAAGGCCAATTCTATGATGAAGAGGTTTTTGCATGCATAGAATGAAGAGAACTAGAGAAGTATTTAATCTCATTTTAAAAATAAATAAAAATAAAATGATATATTTTGTGTGATAGCTATCCAACCATCCCTCGTTGAGAATTATCTCTTCATCGTTTTCCCTGTCCATCATAGCATGCACAATGCAAAAAACATAAAAACTCCATTAATATTACATTAATTCCAATAATAGAACAAAGTCAACTAAGAATGCAAAAATATGACATAGAAACGCATGAACTGTTTTTTCTTATTATTACATATTCATAAAGAAACAACTAGCCAGCAATCCTTAATTGAGCATAATAGTAGAGGCCAATCCTTAATTATCCTTTCAACCAAGTCAGAAACCTGCTTAAGTTCTTTGAAGAAGTACTTCCTTCTTCCATATTCTGCTTTAGCTTCTCCATCAGCTTATGAGACCTTGATCTCGTATTCTCATTACTAAGCAACTGATCCACTTTTGCCTTTATCTCTTTACGTGACACTAATCCCTTTTCATCCGAATCAAATGCCATCCCAACCTTCAATGTATCACAAACATAATTCTTGTTGAAAAGTTGGTCTGCGAAATACGGCCAACACAGGAGAGGCACTCCATTAGACAAAGCCTCTATGGTCGAATTCCAACCGCAATGACTTACAAAACAAGCTATAGCAGGGTGACTTAGCACCTTCTTTTGAGGAGCCCATCCAGTTATTTTACCTCTATAACCCTTGAATTCAAGAGGGAGACACATTTTATTGGTGCAATTAGGATCTTGACGCACAACCCAAAGAAAAGGTCTATTGGTGAGTTCAAGTCCAAGTGCAAGTTCTGTGAATTGTCTTTGGTCAAGTAGTGTGTGACTACCAAAGGCAACATAAACTACAGAACAATGAGGTTGTTGATCTAGCCAACTCATGCAAGATATATCTTCTTTCCAGAATTGTCCAGATGATTTTGTAGTTGCCCTTGTCAATAATGGGCCTATTGGCGATAATAGCTTTGGTACTAAGGAAAATGCTTCAGGTTCAAGTTCTTGAATGCTGTTACAGAGATACCACTCTGTCAAATTTGAATGACGCATGCAGTGCACCACATATTTAAACATTCTCTTTTCAACTGACGGATCAAAGAGATTTCGCCACCAACTAGATCCGATGTCCATACCAGGAATGTAAGAGGATAACCATAATGGTTTTTTTGAGATCTCAAATCCTGCAATTCAAAACAAGATAAACTTATTTTTTAACCAAAGGAATACAACATGTGTGTGTGAGACTGTGAGATGTGATGTGATATTAATAAAATTAGAGAAAGTCTAGGGCCACCAGATTTTATGGTTTTTAGCTTACTATGATGTTTTTAATGGTGTGAGATTGCATCTAATAGTGTAGAATCATTCAATTTTTTTTTATGGTTAAGTGCTGACCAGAATTTAACAAAAGTGCTGGCCTCCTAACACTTCTCATAAAATTATTGGGAGCCACTTGAATAAAGACGTCTAAAACATAAAGATGTTTTCTAATAATTAAAATTTAACACATATAATTGATTAAATCGTGTTATTTTTGTCAAAATTAAGCCAAAAAAGTTAATTTGACTAAAAAAATGGTGAATCAAATCTTAAACTGGTCTAAATTAATATTTTTTTTATAAAAATTGACTACAATACGCTTATTATAAAAAATGACTAAAATACCAGTTCAAAATTTAATTTATTAATTTTTTGGTTAAATTAATTTATCTGATCTAATTTTAATAAAAATAACACATTTTAATCAATTATATATGTTAAATTTTAAGTATTAAAAACCATCAAAAATATTTTTAATATCTTTATCTCAGTGGCTCCTAAAATTATTTACCAAAGACTATTTTATACTGTGAATACATTCAAAAAACATTTTATGTTACTAATACATCAAAATTAAACTCTAATATTATATACATTACCATCAGAGTCTAAGATGCCATCAGCAATAAGTTTGGGAGCGTTATACTGCAACACAAACATAGATGCTGCCGCAGGCCAAAATAATGCACCTTTGATTCCCACTTTGCGTGCAACTTCCAATGCCCAACCCATAATCACATCTGCAACAATGCAAGTTACTTTAATGCCCTCATTCAATTGAAGATCTTCTATGAGCTTCTCAAGCTCTGAAGGCATGGTCCTCAATACGGAATCACATAACTCTCCTAGATGGACTCTGTCATGGTCAGGTCCCAACCCATCTGGGATTGACACCAATTTGATTGGTGAAGGTGATCCATTGTTGTTCTCCATGGATCTGACTACTCTCTTATGGTTGAAGTCTGAGTTGACAAAGATGATATTGCATCCATGCTCAACCAGCTTATGTGAAAGGCTCATCATGGGGTTTACATGCCCTTGAGCTGGATATGGCACGACTAGCACTGTTGGAGTGCTAATCATGATGATGACGTCGCCTCACGCCTTTCTTTAATTTTGTGTTCAAATGAGTTTGATGGTTCTCCATTTCTTTATTTCTTTATTTATTTATGTTTGTTGTGCTACTCATTGTTGTGGTGGTTTTTCACAAGAGTTGTCTATTGTTGCTGTGAATATTACTTACTATCCACGTGATCTACGTTTATTAATTATTTAATTCAATTCCAGAAAGAGAAATACTAAATAATTAAATTTTTTTTATAAACTTTAACTAAGCCAAATTTATATGAGTGTTTTTTTAAGGTTATTTTTTTCATACAGAAAAATATTGGTATTTTTGTTGTAATTATTAGTGAATCAATTTTGTAAATAGAAAATTAATACACAAAATATATGTTAAACACATTATTATTCTGGTAATAACACGCAAGGAGCGTGTTAAACATGTGTTATTATTCATTTAAGATGTATATTGGACACATTTTTTATATATCCGTAATACTTTTATATATTTTAAATATAAATGTTCAACTAAAATACCGTCTTTATTTCCATGTCAACAAATACACCATGTTTTTTTTACCGTGTTTTCTTTTTTTTTCCTCCTTCGTCATTATTATCATTATCATTACTATCTCTTTCTCCACCTCTTTCTTTTTCTTCTTCCTCCTTTTCTTTTTTTTTTTTCATTTGATTTTTTTTATTTTCTTTTATTATTATCATCATCAGTGGTACCATTGTCATAATTATTTTCTTCTTTTTTTTTTTTGAAAGAAAAACTCAACACAATAAATAGAGCATAGAGAATAACACCATAGAAATAACAACTAATTAAAGAAGAACAATCAAACAAATAAAGCAACTATAGATCTCCCTTTGTCATTTTTGACATTGTCATCAATAATAGAAGGGATCTGCACCTAGCCATTTCTTGTAGCTCAGAAATGACATGTTGATAATCTCCTAACTCCTTTTTCTTTGTTCTGAAAAATCCTCCGATTTCATTCCAACCATACATTATAAATTATCTCACAAAAGCACACCATCCATTTTTTACATTCCTCCTTTCTACTTGAGATTTCACTCTAATTTTGAAAGTGTTCCTTTACCGTATCCGGATAAATCTATTGCATATCAACATATGAAAACCAAGCACACCATACTTGCCAAGAAAAACTATAGCAAAAAAATAAGTAGTGGCCACATTCAACAACATTGTTACATAAAAGATAAAACACATAAAGTATCTTTTTGGTAAATAAATTCAAACCGACTCAGTCTCTCCTTCATTTTATCCTACCAATCAAGACAAATCAAACAAACAGTTCCACTCTAAATGAGACAAGACTTTTTTAAATACTCCTTGTAAAACTGTAGCTTGATTTCATTATCTTCTTCTTCTTCTTAACTCAATATCACATAATTAGTTTAATGATAATAAAATTAATATAAGAATTTTTTATGCAAAAAATCTTTAAAGAACATATGCCACAATTACAAAAGTTATATGTCAAAATTAAAAAAGTTCCTGTATCGCGGCTAATAAATTTAAGTGTTTTTTTTAATAAAATTTGTACAATTTAAAATTCTTCTCCTTTCCTCCTTAAAAAATATACAAAAATATTCACTCACTCTCACTTTCTTTTTTTTTGAAACAAAAGAAGCTCAACATAATAAAGTGGAGCAAATGATTCTAATAACAAGTGTTACATAGAAATAAATAAATCCTGTTAACTGCCAAAAGGATCTCTATCGATCCATTCTTTGTAGCTTAGAAATGTCCTCCTTATTACAATCTCAACACCTGCTTCCTTATGATTAAAGATCCTAACATTACGTTCCACCCAGACATTCCAGATCACTGTAAAAAATCTCAACACTCTCACTTTCTTTAGCCCAACTCTATCTCCATCTCAACATCTCAACATCGCCACCATCATCACTATTCCCAACCTCACTATGAAAATATCTCTATTCGACTGCAATTCTCCCCCACACCATCCTATCAACCCACCACTGACATATGCTTTTAACTTGGTGCACGACGCACTGCTACTTTTTTTCCCTTTTAATTCCTGTTATAAGGAAGTTATATTGCAGGTGTTGGATTTGAACTTTTCAAGAATACCACATAACTTGAACATTTTCGTAGCCACAAACCATGACTTCACCGTCCAGATCCATCATATCACGGTTCTCTTATTCTGCAATAATCATAAACACACAAAAAATCAACTATATTAATACATGAACCATGATAATTAATATTAATTAATAATTAATAATTAATAATTAATAATAACAACAAATTAATACATGAACAACGGGGTTGTGATGGTTTTCTCCAAGACACCATATATGAATATTGAGAGACAGAAGAGAGTGGATGGAAATATGGTTGAAATTGGAGATAGGATTATGGTGTTTATGGATTAGATTTGATTCGTATATTTGTGATATTTATTTAAATTTAATTAAAAATTGTGAATATAGATCTGATCTGCATACTAATAAGATTGTATTATAGATTTTATATAGGTATCCATATATCCAATTCGCATATTTGCGGAATTACAAATAAATAAATAAATATTTTTTTTATGTTTTATTTTAACTAGTAATTATCATATATATTGTATTATTTTATTTTTATTATTTAAAAAAATATGTTTAATATTATTTTAAAAATAAACATATTTAAAAGAATAAAAAAAGAGATTTTATTAATTTTTTTAATAAAAATAAAGTTTAAAAAATATTTTTATTTTTTGTGAATATGTCCGATATTCGATCCAAGTAAAAATTGGATCGGATCAGATCCAAACTAAAAAAATTATAGGTATTAAACCTAATCATATTGATGATTTTAGTGTGGATAGAATAAAATTTTTAGTCATATCTGATCTAATCTGATCTGCATTTACCTCTAAATAAAATTAGAGGAAAGAAATAATGACCATAGTGGCTTGAGAAAGGGTATT
>NC_029794.2:128436452-128439987 GCF_000816755.2 Arachis ipaensis
TGAAATAGGTGCAGATGGAACTGCCGAAAGGAAGCGCAGATGGAACTGCCGCTTGTCTGAAGGAAGCGCAGACGGAACTGCCGCTTGTCTGAAGGAAGCGCAGCCGCAGACGGAACTGCCGCTTGTTTGAAGGAAGCGCAGACGGAACTGCTGCTTGTCTGAAGGAAGTACAGACGGAACTACCGCTTGTCTGAAAGAAGTGCAAACGGAACTGCCGCTATCTGAAGGAAGTGCAAACGGAACTGTCAGAAAGAAACGCAGACGAAACTGCCACAAGAAAACACAGACGAAACGCAGACGGAACTGGCACGAGAAAACGCAGACGGAACTACCACGAGAGAACATAGACGAAACTGCCACGAGAGAACGTAGACGGAACTGGCGAAAGAGAGCAAATATTACATGATTTCTTCATTATTATCGGTAAGCAGGTGTTTGATCATTCGACTCAAAAAAAATACAAGACAGAGAAAATAGACTAGTCGGTGAGGTGAAAAAGCATTAAAGAAGTGACAAAAGAAAAAGAAGAATGACATAGAAAAAAATGCAAAAACTACGGTAAAAAGTGACTAAATTGAAGAAAAGATTTGTGTATTATTGAGTGTATTCAAGTTGTTTTTTCAAATTGTCTTGAATGATATAATATAAAAGAGTATTTATAGGTACTAAAAGAATTGTAATAATAAAGACGTAATTTCATATAATAAATATTCAGATATACTAAATAATACTAATTGATCCTAATTATATTCTAACAGAGCTTATATCGTAAGCTCAAATTCAACTCAAAGAAAGTTCACGAACTTGCTCAAATAATAGGAATATAATTTATAATTCTATTTCAATAAATTATAACTTATATATTTTAAAAATATTAAAAAATATAAATTATATATATTATTTATTTATCAATTATAAATTTTTTATTTATGTTATACATTAAAATTATATATAAAAAATAAATATAACATTTTAAATAATTAAAAATATTAATATATATTAAATTATTAATACGCATATCTTATATGTATTTAATCTATATTTTTAATATTATGAATATAATCGAGTCTGCTCACGAACTAATGAATTGAGCTTATCTAAGCTCAAGATCAACTCATTTAATTTATAAACTCAATTCCAAGTTCATGCTCGGTTTACCAACTCACGAGTTCAACTTGTCGAACTATTAACGAGTCGAGCTCGTAGTGACTTGACTCACTTCAAAGCCTACGTACAAATGAATTACCACCTCATTTTGCACGTGTCACGCACTCACACAGGAAATAAATTATTTAAGCCTGGCACATGCAAATTAGGCCAGGGCAGAAAGGGAGCCCACGAAGTATCTAGTTCTAGAATCATGCAGAATGGGTCTGGTCCCTCTTGTCAGTTTTCACTTACCTTATCTGATACCCTAAAGCCCAAAACAACTACAACCACAAAATTGTTGGTCCACCCTTATTTTCGTCCAAGGGGCTCATTTGTGTAAGGGTTATTGTCATTTCCATTGGCTTCAGGTCTTGACATTATTTGCAGTCGAGTATCTTTTGATCGACAACTCTTGAAAACCAATATTACACGGTTAATATTGTAGTCAACTCAACACTAATATAAGGTAAAAAAAATTCGAAACTCTTCAAAATAAGAACATTTGCAGTTTAATTAAAAAAAGTTCGAAATCTAAATTCAACAAAAGCTCTTTTTAGTGAATTTTATATTAGGTTTGTTTGTTAATCTGTTATAATATTGGTTGAAATTGACTGCTATAATATTAGTTTTTCAACATTACTCTTTGCATATCTTTTTGTTAGTGTCGTTTTGTGGTTGAAAATTTTATATAAATATAAAAATATTTTTAATGGCATGCCGCAAAATGGGATTTGGAAGTAAAATCTCAAATTATGTGTTTTGGCTTCTCGCACTCTACAAGAAGCAGTTTTTAATTATTTGTTGGGTTAGCACTTAACTTTCTTTTCATCGCTAATATAGCTTCAAGTCACTCAACCATGTCAATTGCAAAAAGACAAAAAGAGAGTAGTTAAATAAATATAAGAATTGAAGAAATAAATCAATAAAGTCGGGAAGAGAAAAAGTGCTACAAAATTAAATCAAGCGGTGTGGAAGTAACAAAAGTTTAGAAAAATCAAAAGCAAAATTTAATTTGAATTCAAAGTGGTTATAAGTTTATGGTTTATCACTAAAATTTTACAAATTTTTTGTGCTATCAATTTGTATGGACTAGAATTTTCATGAAACATGGTTAAAGAATTGAAGAAGCAAAGTTTGAGTTGAATACAATAATTATCAATTGGCTAGATATTGCTAGAAGCTAACATATTGGAAGCTTGAAGATTTTTGAAGAACATTCAAGAGAATAGTACAATTACAACATTCTACAACATTAAAGAAATTTAAATTCAAATTGAATTGAAATTAGAAGATTATGAAAACTACATGAATACAAGATAAAAGATGATTTATAGAGTCAACTCATGAAATGGTGGTCATTACAAAATTGATTTGTAATTTATAAATTATTATTTTAGTAAGAAGTATTATCTATATAAAGACACATATATCTTGTGTATTGTATGTTCCATGAAATAAAAAAAGATATGATTATGTAAAATTTTTCTTTATTCTATTATTTCATATGAATATTGGTGAATTTGAGAAATTGAAAATACGACAGTATTATTTAAAAGAGTCAGTGATATTAAAATCAATTAAAATATGGGTATTATACTTACAAAAAGTCATTACCAACAGTTTGTTTTAAAGCATTTTCATCAGCAAGTATCATTTTTAGACTCTATGGGTTATCATTTCATAGATTTAATAGTATTTCAATTGTTTGACGTTTTACCGCATTCACGCCCTTAAACTTGATTTTGTGATATGCAACATGCAAGTAACAATAAAGGTTGAACTTTTTGTCATCTTCTATGATTATAAAAAACGATTCGGTATCTAAAGTTCTCTTAATTTTAAAGTATGAGAAGTGTTAAAAGTTAGTAGATTTTGTGATTTGTAATTATTAATTAGTTATCATTAGTATTTTTAGTGATATGAGATTATATTTAATGGCATAGAATTATTTACTTTTTTTTACTAATTAAGTATTGATCAAATTTTAATAAAAATATTATCCAAAACTTTCTCTTAAATTATTTCTCTTTAAGATCATAATATAATTCTTTAAAAAAGTTGAAGATCATACTATTAAGATTAATTTAGAAGAATAAAAAAGTTTTGATAGGCTTATTATTTTTCATAGACTTTTTTTTAAGGATTGAATCTGACCTGTTTAAAACTTAACAAGTCCACAATCCTATTTAAAAAGTATGTTTCGTGAATTCAAACTCAAAATAATAAACTTAAAAAAAATCTAATTGACATAAAATGTGCACGTATTATAAAATTTATAATTCATAATTTGTGAAGAATAATTTATTTATATATCATAACCATATTTATAATTCATAAATTTTTTTTGAACAAAAAAAATTACAATCTTAACTAGTCTTAACTATTA
>NC_029794.2:128440218-128444566 GCF_000816755.2 Arachis ipaensis
CTAGTCTTAACTATTAATTATTTTTAATAAAAATAAATAATTAAAAGTCTAAATTAAAAATAATTTATTTTAACAAAAAAATATTTTGACGACCCAATTTAACGAATTTTATAAACATTTTTTAATGTCTATATAATCTGATTTTTTTAACTAATAGGCATTACAAAAAGACAAAATCTAACCTACTTAATAAAACGTCGAATCGAATCGAGTCGAACGAGCTAAACTACAAACTCCCATCAATTAGCCCGACCCACTTTTACTACTACTTAGAAGTCTCAGTGCGCTCACGAGTGGTTATCACTTTCTTTTTTACCATTGTATCGAAAAATCTAAAGAGACACCACTAGGTTTCAGAAAGATGAAAGAATTTATATACAAAACAATGTTAAGAGCAGTGAAAAACTTGAAAAGAACAATCACATACAACACAGTGGTACCCCATCTACAGTGAAAATAAAAATTTGAAGCGTGGTAAAAATTTTCAGAATGTCTCATTTGAGAAAAGGTGCAAACTAAGCAGTATTTATGTTGAGAATATGAACAATTATGATATGAAAAAGATGAAAATCAAAACACAAACAAAGAAATAGAAATCAAACATGTATAATAAGAAGCCTAAAATCAGTAATAAAGAGACTAGAAGTTCTTGGAAATCTCAAAAGACGCTCGAAGATGATGAAGAAATTTGAAGGAAAAAAATTGAAGATTGCAGAAGAAGAAGAAGGAAGATTAAATAAGAAAATGAAAAGAAGAGATATATTTAAAGTAATTTTTTGTTTGATTGATGGAAGTGAAAACTCATTTAAAGTTTCACGAGTTGAAACCTATTTTAGCCTTTGAAATTTGTTATCGATCTTAATTTCGACCCCTAAATTTATAGTTATCCAATTAACACTTCTAAATATTGGATTGTGCCTCACGCTTGCTCTTGTAGCTATCTCCGTTAACGGATATATATGGTACATTAAGTTGACAGAGTGTATATCCATGTGGCACCTAACTTGCTAGAATGGATGTATAATGAGTGAATGATGTGGCAAAAGTTGAATGAACTCAATTTGCAGGCCTCTTTTCCCAATATGTTCGAGATTTTGCCGGAGAAATTGAGTTCATTCAACTTTTCCCATGTCATTCACTCATCACACATCCATTCCGGTAAGTTTGGTGCCACGTGAATACACACTCTATCAACTTAACGTGTCACATCAGATCTTCGTTAACGGAGATAGCTACAGGAACAAACGTGGGTCACAATCTAATAATTAAAGGTGTTAATTGGGTAACTATAAATTTGGGTGTCAAAATTGAAGCCGATCGAAAATTTCAGGGACAAAATGGATTTCAACTCAAATTTCACGGAAAGAAGAAATATTTGAGTTAAAAAAAAAAACAATACTTTTGGCATCCAAAATAAAGATTGAATAATCTTTTAGGCCTAGATATGTAACTTGATATATTCATATTGGAGTTAAACCTAAAATGGTATTTGAGATTGATGTCGTGCACTAAAATTGTCTTTGAAATTCTAATTGTACCAATTACGTCCTTGAGATTGACAAAAGTGCATCACGTTAGTCCTTGACCCATTTTTCAATAAAGATGTGATGACATGACTTGATGACGTGGGATGTTAGTGACACATGTCATTCCATGGTTTGGTCACGTGTAATGGTATGATGATGTGTTGACTTGTGACACATGACATGCTGATGTGGATGATTGTGTCACGTGTCACAATGCTATTTGGCCACCTGTTCATTTGAGCCACGTGTCACAACAGTATTTGTCCACGTGTCATCTACTATGTCATCATTGTAGAAGCACCAAATTAATCCTTTACTTTGGATTAAGTAATTAAGTTTAGTCCCTGAAATTAAATATCGTACACCAAACTAGTTCATTCACTAGTTTTTTCTCATTTTCTTCTATAAGTTTAAAATTCTCAAACATTTCAAAGACCAAATGTGTTCTCAAACATTGTGCGTTATTTGAGGAAAACAAAATAATTTCACAAGAATAACATGAAGAAAAAGAAACTATCAAGGACAAAATTATTTTTAAAAAGTATTTTTTTGCTCGAAAGACGATTTTAAAACCAATTCGAATTTTAGAAATGATTTTGTATGTAAAAAAACAAATTAGAGACAAAAAAAAAATTTCAACTTATACATTAAAAATTAAAATCGTACTTAACCTCAATTTTAATAAGCATCATGGGACTTTAATTTAATTTTCAAAGTCTGTTTCTTTTAATAAAAATTTAAGAGTCAAGCTTCAGGTTTGCTCATTTTAAAATTTCATAAATCAACCCTACTACTTTTGTGGTCAGATAGTTTAAAAAAAAAAGTTAATACAAAATAAAAAATATGTGAATGGCTACTTGTTAGTATGAATATAAGCGTTTTTTTATTTTTTATTTTCCTTTCGTATGGAATTCAAGCTCTAATTCACTACACAAAATATAAGTAATAATTATTTTTACGAAGATATTTTTATCTGAAAATAATATTGTGCATCTTAAATGATTTAATTAAACATATTAAATGAAACATATCAAATCATTTCACTGTCTCAGGGTTATTAATGTTATGTTCAATTGAAGATGCTGTTATGAAAATAACTACTTACACAAGATTTTATTTTTTATTTTTTTTGGTCGGCCCTAAGGCCAAGATATTATTTTTTCTGGTCTTGTACAAAAGTTTATTAATAAGCGACCTACACCCAGAAAAGTTCGGAGATCTGCACCCATGGCTAGTGGGGACTTCGAGGATGATGATGATGATGATGATTGGGGTGGTGGAATGCGCAAGATAACTAGTGGTGGCCGTAGAGCTAATCTTAGAAACCAAATTGGATTGGTCTAATGGTTAACTCACTAGTTTGCTTAGTCGCGTGAATGGATTGCCCATTGTTATAGACCTTATTTATATTTTAACGTATATGTTATATTGATAACTGATTTTGATAGCTGACTTTAACAACCATGCACGGAATTATTATACTAACAACAATGTCGCATAAAAAACTCGTGAACAGTTTTCTTATTATCACATAATCATAACAAGGCAACTAGCTAACCGTTAATTATTGTGAATAATAAAGGACAATCCTTAATTATCCTTTCAACCAAGTAAAAAACCTGCTTAAGTTCGTTGAAGAAGTACTTCCTTCATCCATGTTGTGCTTTAGTTTTTCCATCAGCTTATGAGACCTTGATCTTGTGTTCTCATTACTAAGCAACTGATCCACTTTCTCTTTTATCTTTCCACGTGAGATCATTCCATTTTCATCCGAATCAAATGCCATTCCAACTTTCAATGCATCACAAATATAATTCTTATTGAAAAACTGGTCACCAAAATATGGCCAACACAGGAGAGGTACCCCATTAGACAAAGCTTCTATGGTCGAATTCCAACCGCAATGACTCACAAAACAAGCTATGGCAGGGTGGCTTAACACCATCTTTTGTGGAGCCCATCCAATTATTTTACCTTTGTAACCCTTAAATTCGGGAGGGAGAGACACCTTATTGGTGCAATTGGGATCTTGACGCACAACCCAGAGAAAGGGTCTATTGGTAAGTTCAAGTGCAAGTGCAAGTTCTGTAAATTGTGTTTGATTAAAGAGAGTGTGACTTCCAAAAGCAACATAAACTACAGAACATTGAGGTTGCTGATCTAACCAACTCATGCAAGATATATCTTCTTCCCAGAATTGTCCTACTGATATTGTATTGTTGTTGTTAGGTGTCAATAATGGACCTATTGGAGATAATATGTTTGGTAATAAGGAAAATGCTTCAGGTTCAAGTTCTGGTGTGCTGTTACAGAGGAACCACTCGGTCAAATTTGAATTACGCAGACAATGCATCATATACTTAAACATTTGCTTTCCAACAAACGGGTCGAACATATTTAGCCACCAAAGGTCTCTAATTTCCATAGTTGGAATGTAAGACGATAACCACAATGGTTTTTCTGAGATTGGAAGTCCTGCGATTTTATACAAGATAAACTCTTACTTTATCAATTTAACCATTAAATAACAACAACACTACATATATATTAACAACTAATATAAAATATATATTAAAATTAAAAATTTATTTAAAATAAATTAAATAATATATATTTTTATATAAATACATAATAATTAATTTTAATAGTTAATTTTAATATAAAAATAATATTTTTGTTTGAATAAATATATTACATTGATGTTCAAGCTAAGTATTTAAAATGTATAACAAATAGTTTTAGATACAAGACCACCGGAAATGATAATTTCAAAGTTAAGTTTTTTGGTTTTTTAAACATGATGATGTGACTTTTAATAACCT
>NC_029794.2:128444630-128457709 GCF_000816755.2 Arachis ipaensis
TTTTTATACTTTTAAAATTAAATATTAATTTTTATTTTTTTTAGTAAATTAGACAAATACTTTTAGACATCATAACAATTACTATATATTCCAACTAAAAAATGATTAAATAAAATTTTTTATCTTGATTTAACAGCTGACATTCAACTTTTATTACAAAGAATTTACTTTATTTTTAGTTACCACGATATTTCTATTAAGGGTCTATCTGATTAATGGATTACTGCATGTACAAGACGAGATTAGAACTCTCGATATTTATTTAAGTGGATGAGTGAGCTAACTATTCGACCGACCCAAATTGATTTACAAAGAACTTAATCATTTTAAGAAAAAAAATTCAAGAGCCACAAAATTTATTATTTTTTGTTAATATTTTAGTTATTAGTCTAATTCTTTTACAGCCTAATGGTATAAAATTGAATTGAATAATTCTGTTGTTTAAAATGCTTATCAAATAATTTAAAATTTTATAACGGACAATTTCATTCTTTATTAATACGTTCACCTATTTAAGAAAAACAAAAATTAGATTAATCTAAAAATATTAAACTTAAAAAGCATTGTTATTAATTAAAAAAAATAAAATAATTCTCGATAGTTGATTTCAATGATAAACTAACAACAAAAAAATAACCATGAACTATTAAGAATTAATTTATTGAGTGCTCTAATGACATAACAAGTAAAAAAAGGTTAGTTATTAACAGTAAATTATAACAACTAATTAATATTATTAAAATAAAACAAAATTATGTCTTTTTTTGTTAGTGACATAATTGACACAACTCCACTTAAAATATTTAGACGTAACAGATTGACAAATGATTGGTGTTATTAATCTAAGTTAAACACGTCAAAATTATACGTGTGGATATTTCTTTTAGATCTACATAGTAGACCTTTCAAAACAAAGGTATTTATTATATTGAGTTGAAAAAAAGGGAAAAAAAGGAAACAAAGGTGGTGAAAGAAGAAAAAGTATGTGTTAAAAGATGGAAGACACTTAGAGAAAATGAGTGAAAAAAATTAAGAAGTAATTAGATTATAAGAAGGGGTAAGTACGATTTTGGTCCCTAAAGTTTAGTGCCAGAATCGAAACCGTCCCTCATCTAATTTTGGATATAAAATCGTCCTTAACGTTTTTTTTCGTATTAAAATCGTCCTTTTCAATAAATTTTTTTGTTTTATTTCTAAATTACCCCTACGGTAAATTTCGGTTTGGTTCGGTAACTTACACCCCTAGTTACTGGTGTTGGTGTTGGTGTAAGTTGTGGCGGTGGTGTTGGTGTTGGTGGTGGTGATGGTGGAGGAAGTAATTATGTTGGTAGTGGTGAAGGTATTTTTGTCCAAAAAAAAAATAAAAAGGACGATTTTAATACGAAAAAAAACGTTAAGGACGATTTTATATCCAAAATTAGATGAGGAACGGTTTCGATTCTGGCACTAAACTTTAGGGACCAAAATCGTACTTACCCTTTATAAGAACATTTTAGATATTTTAAGTTTTAAATAAAATCCTAATGAAAATAAAATTCCAAATTAGATCTATTTGCGTTGGAATTGATTTTGAGAGAAAACAATAGAATTGAATTAAATTTCATCTAAATTAATTTATTTGTTTCAAACACTGAAATTAAAATAAAGAAAATTAAATTCTAAGAGATTTTTTTAAATTAAATTCTATCTAAACTAATTTAATTATTTTTGTTTTTGAAATTATTCTACACTTATTTTTACTAATTTTACTTTTGTTAGAAACAAGAGGCCAAACTAAAAAAAGTATTTTTTGTATATTTTGGTCTGATGAAAAGTACAATATACAAGGGGTATTTATAGGTGCTAAATGAATCAAAATAATAAAGGTATAGAATCCTACAATTAATATACAGATATACTATATAAATATAAACGAGACTAATTGATCTAAATTGATTCTAATGATTCTCTAAATCCCTCCTCAAACTCAAGTGGGAGTTAAGAATACGAGCTTGAGTTTGGATAACAAAGTCCGGAAACGAGTCGGGTGATGAACTTTCGTGAAGATATCAGCAGTCTGATCCAGTGTTCCAATAGCAATGAGACGAACAACATCAGTAAGGATACGTTGCCGAACAAAGTGACAATCAATTTCAATGTGTTTGGTGCGTTCATGAAACACATCATTATGTGCAATCTGAATAGCACTGCGGTTATCACAAAAAACATCAGTAGGAGACGACTGAGGAGCACCCAGATCTTGGAGGAGCCAACGAACCGAGATAACCTCAGCAGTGGTGTTAGCGAGGGCACGGTATTCAGCTTCTGTGCTTGAGCGAGCAATGAACGTTTGCTTCTTAGCACGCCAAGAAATGAGAGCGTCGCCAAGAAACAAACAGTAACCAGTAGTAGAAGGACGATCAGTAGGATCACCAGCCCAATCAGCATCAGAGTAAGCCTGAAGAGACAAAGAGGAATGGGCAGAAAAATAAAGGCCATGAAATAGAGTGCCTTTGATGTAGCGAAGAATGCAAAGAACTGCCGCATAGTGAGTAGTACGAGGAGCTGACAAGAACTGGCTAAGTACATGAACCGGATAGGCGATGTCTGGTTGGGTGATAGTCAAGTAGACGAGACCTCCAACTAACTGTCGATAGAGAGTCAGATTATCCAAAACAGTGCCATCCATAGGGGTAAATCGAACATTAGGCTCAAGAGGAGTAGACTCAGTGCGACTATCTGTAATCCCAGCGCGAGCAAGAAGATCTGAAGCATACTTAGTCTGAGAGAGATAGATGCCATCATCGGTGGAGATGACCTCGAGACCAAGAAAATAGCTGAGAGAACCAAGATCTTTCATCTCAAAGGTATGGTGAAGTGAGGCCTTGAGATCAGAGATACCATCAACATCATCTCCAGTAATGATCATGTCATCAACATACAAAAGTAGAAGAACAACTCCACGTTCGCTTTTACGAATGAAGAGGGCATTCTCATAAGGGCTAGAAGTAAAACCAAGACTGCATATGGTAGTGCTGAACTTGTCAAACCATTCACGAGGAGCTTGCTTAAGTCTATAAAGTACCTTGCGAAGGAGACAAACCTTACTAGAAAGACAAGGATATCCAGAAGGTGGTTTCATATAGACTTTCTTTTTCAAATCCCCATTAAGAAATGCATTCTTCACATCCATCTGACTGAGAGACCATTTTTTAACTGCGGCAATGGCAAGAAGAGCTCTAACAGACGTAAGACGAGCGACATGAGCAAAAGTCCCTTCATAATCAATACCATACTCTTGCGTACAACCTTGAGCAACCAAGCGGGCCTTATAACAGTCAATAGAGCCATCAAAGCGAGTCTTGATCTTGTATACACATCTACTGCCCACAACTTCCTGATCAGAAGGAGGATCAACCAAATCCCAAGTGTGTGCTTTTTCAAGTGCCTGTATTTCTTCCTACATTACTTGTTGCCAATTTGGGTTTGAGGAGGCTTCTCTGAATGACTTAAGTTCATGTTGATGAAGGATAGTAGAAAAGTAATGGTAATCAAGAAGATGAGGAGGTGGATTCCTTACCCTAGAAGAACGAGCGGGAGGAGGAGGCATAATGGTAGGAGCAGGATCATCGTCCGGTCTAGAATTATCGGGAGATAGAGAAGGTGGAAGAACAGGAGGCTGTGGAAGGTCACGCGAGATAGAATCTGTAGAATCATCACTAGAAAAAAGATCAATATTGGGGTTAGTAAACAAAGGTGACTGAGTAGTAGGAATGGACTCAAAGGATGAGAATCGAGAAAACATGTGGTGCTCCTATAAGACAACATGACGAGATATACGAATATGTTTGGAGAGAGGATCCCAACAACGATAACCCTTGTGTTCAGTGCCATAACCAAGGAAACAACACATACGAGCCCGAGGTTCAAGTTTACTATGTTCATGAGGCTGAAGAAGAACAAAATATACACAACTAAAAACTCGAAGAGAACTATAATATGGGGAGGTATGATAAAGACGCTCAAAGGGAGTAACATTACCAAGAACAGAAGAATGGAGTCTATTGATAACATGAACAGCAGTAAGAACAGCTTCACCCCAAGTATGCTCAGAACACGAAGAAGAAAGGAGCATTGCACGGACGGAGTCAAGAATGTGACGGTGTTTGCGTTCAGCTCTACCATTTTGTTGAGACGTATCAGGATAAGAAAACTCAGATAAAGTACCCTGTTCTGCAAGAAAGGTTAAGAGTTTGGAATCACGGTATTCTATAGCATTATCACGTCGAAAAACCTTAATGACATTAGAAAACTGAGTTTTAATCATAGTATCAAAGTTGATATAGATCTGAGGTAACTCATGGCGATTAGTCATCAAATAAACCCAAGTAAAACGGGAATAATCATTAATAAAAACGACAAAGTATCGAGCGCCGCCCATAGAGGCAGTGGGAGCGGGGCCCCAAACATCAGGGTGAATGAGATCAAAAGGAGAGCAAGCAAGAGATGAATTATTGTGAAAAGATAAAGCAGGTTGTTTGACAGTTTGGCAAGAAATGCAATTAAAAGATTCATATGGAACCTAACCTAAAACACCCTGAGACACAAGAGGACGCAGTTTTCCTAAGGAGGTGTGGGCAAGACGTTGATGCCATAAGTGAAGGGTAGAGGGAGAAGAAGCAGCACAGAGATTTGGTACATGAGGAATATGAAGATTCTCGAGTTCAAACAACCTTCCGACCTTATGTCCAGTCCCGATGATTTGTCCCGTCCGAGAATCCTGTACACGACAACCAGAAATGGTAAAAGTGGCTTCAAAACTCAGATCAACAAGTTGACCAACAGAAAAAAGATTGAAGTTTAATTTGGGAATATAATAAGTATCAGGAAGATTAAGAGTTGACTGGGATATAGAACCCTTGTGTGTTGTGTGCAAGAGGGAGCCATTTGCAGTATTGACAGAAGGTCCATTTGTAGTGGTAGACATGGACAAGAAAATATTACGCAACGGAGACAGGTGATTAAAGCAACTCGAGTCAAAGTACCATTTAGAATTACCTGGAGGGGTCGAAAAAGCAGCAGGGGTATTACCAGAAATGGAGAGAAGACACTGAAGAAGAGATGAAATATCAGATAGAGAGACAGGAGACAAGTTGAGTGGATCAGGACGTGGTGGGCGAGTAGGACAGACAGTAATTAAATGTCCCGAGAGCTTGCAGTAACGGCAGAACAGCTATAAACAATGGTAGCTAATATGACCTTTCTGGTGGCATGTGCGACATTCAACAGAAGGACAGTCGGGGAATAGGTGCCCAGAACGGTTACAGTTTCGACAGAATTTATCTTTTCTGTCGGTGGTAGCAAAAACATCTGACTTTTCCATGATAGTAGTCACAAAGATCAAAGAGAGGAGAGAAAACGGCAATTTCGGAGCAGAAAATGAGAAATCGGAGTGCAAAATCGGAAAGAGCTCACCAAAAAAAATCTTAGAGAGGGTCCCATTGTCTGCCACGTTAGCTGCCACGTCGGAGGACACGTCAGCTGCCACGTCAGCACGAAGGAACACGTGGCGCTACGAGATTGGACGAGCAGGACACATCAGGGCTGACTGGGCGGGGTGACACGCGTGCAGAGGAGCGGAGCGGGTCGGGAGCGCGGGTCAATATCGGGTTGAGAGAGTAGCAGTGTGACACGTGGCAGAAGCGGAGCCGTGGATCTGAGGAGCTGATCCAACGGCGCTGGAGGTGTCTGGAAGGAGAACGGCTGAACGGGACAGGCAACTTTGGGCGGCGCGTGGCGGCACGTCCGGTGTCTTCCGGCGATGATTCCGGTGGCGTTGGAAAGCTTGCAACGAGGAGAAGGAGAGGGTGGCGGCGGTGACGAACCAAAGCGTCGGAAGAGACTCGAAAAGTGAGGGCAAAGTACTGCCGGAAGAAACAAAAAAACGAGCTAGAAAGCAATTATTTCTGGAAAAAAAAATTTACCCTAAGCTCTTGATACCATGTTAGAAACAAGAGACCAAACTAAAGAAAGTGTTTTGTGTATATTTCGGTCTGATGAAAAGTACAATATACAAAGAGTATTTATAGGTGTTAAATGAATCAAAGTAATAAAGGCATAGAATCCTACAATTAATATACAGATATGCTATATAAATATAAACGATACTAATTGATCTAATGATTCTCTAACAACTTTCATTATAATTAAAATCAATTTTTTTTAAATTAAACAGTTTTTTCTCTTCTCTATTAATTTACAACTAAAATGTGTCACATATCATTCTCTCATTATAATTGAAATCAAATCTTTCTCTCCAAAATAAAGAATTCTCCCTTCCTCCCTCTTCTTTTATCTATCCTTCTCATTCCTTCAATGACTAATTATAAATTTGACAATCAAAATATGCAATATGACATTCTTTAATTGTATTAAAATTAAAATTAAAATATAACTATATTATATATTTTTTTGTCTCATACAATCTTTTTATAAAAGTAGTTTAATTTTATAAATCTTTTATGGTATAATCTATAATATCAAAATAAAATCGACGTAATCTTAAAATATTTATATTCATTTTAATTACGGATAAAAATACTAGTTTATATATATAATCTAAACGAAGTTAGTGACATGTCAATTAATATCAAATTACCATCAGAGTCTAAGATGGCATCAGCAACAAGGTTGGAGGCGTTATACTGCAACACAAACACTGATGCTGCCGCAGGCCAAAAGAATGCACCTTTGATTCCCACTTTCCTTGCAACTTCCAAAGCCCAACCCATGAACACATCAGCAACAACGCAAGTTACTTTAATGCCCTCATTCAATTGAAGATCTTCTATCAGCTTCTCAAGCTCTGAAGGCATGGTCCTCGACATGGAGTCACATAACTCTCCTAGATTGACTCTGTCATGGTCAGGTCCCAACCCATCTGGGATTGCCACCAATTTTATTGTTGAAGATGATCCATTGTTGTTCTCCATGGATCTCACTACTCTCTTATGGGTGAAATCTGAGTTGACAAAGATGACATGGCATCCATGATCAACCAGCTTATGTGAAAGGATCATCATGGGGTTTACATGCCCTTGACCTGGAGCTGGTAGAACTAGCACTGTTGGGGTGCTCATCATGATGATTATTTATTTATTTTTTCACTTTTAATTTTGTGTTCAAATGACAATCAGTTTGATTATTCTGCCGTTCTTTATTTATCATTCGGTTTTACTGTTTTAGATGTAGCTATGTATTCCTTGGTGTACGGAGATTTTTTAGATTTTTCCAAGGAATGTGCGGACGTGTGGTCAGTATTTCACTCAGCCACACTCTCTAAGTCTATCCTCTTTTATTATTATTTTAATATAAAAAAAATCTAAAATAACCAACACCATATCTAACTAATATTTTAATAAATCAATTAATTTTACAGAAAAGTTCTCCATACAAGCGATTAGGACTTGTAAGCATTACAAGTTAATTAACCATTAATCCCCAAAACGTGCTGCAAGTGTTACGTCCCTTACACGCGCTATATAAAGATTCTGTGTATATATAACTACAAAATTTAAAAGATTTGTTTCCTTCTTCGTTCTCCTTCTTTTTAAATTTGTTCTCCTTCTTCTCGCGCGTCTACCCCTGCTTTTTCGATCGTTCTTTTCTCCTCCTTTCTCACTGGTTTGTTCTTCGTTATTAACGTTAGTTCCTCTCTCTGTAACTCTAGCTTCATTTTCTTTCGATTTTCTGGTTTCTGAAATCAAAATTTGAACTCGTTTTAAAGATAATAGATGATTCAAGTTCAGATTGTCAGCTGAATCAGGACGAAGTGGATTATGAATTTAAATCTAACGAAGTTCCTGAGGTTTGATTCACATACGATTACTCTGAATTTTGTTGCAGTTATTTGTATAGCATTGTGTAGCTGAATAATTCGTGAACATTGACTGTGAAATTAACGCGTGAACATAAATCTGTTGATTGAATCTAAGTATTAGTTTTGATTAATTATCTGTAATTTATAGCAGACGCTCGGGTGTAGATCAGAATTTTTTGGGTGTATTTTTGGGAGAAGTGTGGGTGTATTTACAGTTTATGGATTTTTTGTTATTTTAGTTGAGTTGTTGTCGTTCGGGTGTATTATATCAGACATGATTGAGTGTATTTTTAGTTTTTGACATGGTGTATTCTGCAGCCTGTGTATTTACAGTTTATGGCTTTTTTTGTTATTTTAGTTTAGTTGTTGTCGTTCGGGTGTATTAGATCAAACATGATTGGGTGTATTTTTAGTTTTTGACATGGTGTATTCTGCAGTCTCTCTCTGTTGTTGATGACCAGTTTGTTCCGAAGGTTAGAATGACCTTTACCACCCTTGAAGATGCTGGAAAATTTTACAGGAACTACGCCAAGGCTGCAGGTTTTTCTACAAGAGTTCGGAGCACAAATAGGAAGGAAAACGAGATTAAGAATCAATTGATTACATGTAGCAGAGAGGGAAAATAGAAATCTAAAATATCTCCGACCGAGAAGACAAATTCGACAGCCGGTTTAAACTGTCCTGCAAGAATTTATATACACACATTGAAGGATGTTGGTGCTTGGATCATTTCAAATGTTGTGCTGGATCATTCACACCCTTGCTGTCCAAGTAAAGCAGAGATGCTCAAACAGCACAGGGAACTAAGCATGTCCATTCGTCGTACAATAGAGAATAACGAAGAAGCTGGTATTAGACTAAGCAAAACTTACCAATCATTTGTTGCGGCTGCCAGGGGTCACCGCGAGTTAAATTTTATTGAAAAGGATGCGAGGAATTACATTACGAGAGAAGTGCATAATGTTTCTGAACAAGAAGATGCAAAGGAATTTGGAAAATATTTGTTAAGAATGAAAGAGAAGAATCATAATTTCTTTTTTGAGTTTGAACTCGAGGAGGATCAATCGATTAAGCTGACTTTTTGGGCCGATGCAAGAAGCAGAGCTGCCTTTGAGTATTTCAGAAATGTTATTTTATTTGACACTACCTACAATACAAACAGGTAATAAACTGTCCCTGTTTATGATGCTAAATTAATGTTTTTTATGAATCTGCCACAGAGGTGTATATTGGGTTTTTTTGGGTGTATACAAAGCATTTGTTGGGTGTACGTAATGATTTTTCATTCTGCACTATTGTAATTTGTTTCAGGTATAATTTGGTTTGTGGTTCTTTTGTCGGGGTGAATTACCACGGTCAGTCAATACTTCTTGGATGCTCTTTGATGAAAAACGAAGAAATTGAATCATTCAAATGGTTATTTCAATGTTGGCTTCGTTGCATGGGAGGAAATGCTCCGAAAGGATTTCTCACCGATCAATGCGCATCAATGAAAAGGGCTTTAGAGGCTTGTATGCCAACAACAATTCACCGTTGGTGTATTTGGCACATCATGAAGAAGATTCCAAGCAAATTAAACGGGTACAAGGGACATGTAGAAATTGAACAAGAAATGAGCCAAGTTGTTTGGAACTCTCATAGTAAAGACTCATTTGATAGGAATTAGAATGATTTTCTGCTGAATTTTGGTCTTGTGGACAACAAGTGGCTTTCAGGTAATGTTTGTTTAAAATATGCAGCAGATGTGTAAATTGAATTTTTTTCGGGTGTATTTATAGTCTGTGTTCGGGTGTATTCTGCAGATCTCTATGAAGACTGTCATATATGGGTTTCAATCTATCTGGATCACCACTTCTGGGCAGAGATGAGAAACACATAAAAAAGCGAGAGCATGCATTCATTTTTTAACAAGTTTATTACCCGGAACAACTCGCTTATTCAATTTGTCAAACAATACGATAATTGCCTCGGAAGCAGGGAGCAAGCAGAGAGAGAATCAGATGCTGCAGATTTTCATACGGTCATACCGTGTGCAACCAAATCCTCCATTGAAGCTCAGTTTCAAGATGTGTACACTCATCAAAAGTTTAGGGAAGTCCAAGCACAATTCAGAGGAAAGGCGAATTGCATCACTAGATTAACAAATTTCGCTCTAGGCTATTCAGTATATGAAGTTGGAGAACAGGTTTTCAGCTCAATATTCAACAAGTTTGTGGTTACTTACGACTCAGTAGCAGCTGAGGTAAAATGTCAATGCTTATTATTCGAGTCAAGAGGGATATTGTGCTGTCACGCACTAAGCGTGTTAAGCTTTGAACGAGTAAGCCAAGTGTCACCTAGATATATACTGAAACGATGGAACAATAAGGTTAAAGAGGTGACACACACACACATCAAGAGAAGCCACGACGAGCCACTGTTGGAGCCAAGAAGCAAGAGGTTTGACCAATTAGTTTTTTGTTCGCAAAATATTTGCAAATTTACATCAGAATCGGAAGAGCTGACTGCAATTCTGCACCGTGCGTACGATAACGTCATGGTTGAGATGGAATCATTGAAAGCCAAAAGGAAGGGCACATCTTTTTTATCTCACGAAGACGCCAACTTGGAATCCGTTAACGAGCTTCAAAGCCCTCCAAGGATTTGAACAAGAGGACGTCCAAAAAATAGGCTAGGTTCAAAGTTGGACAAACAGATTGCAAATGCCACAAAGAAGAAGAAAACGAAAGGTTTAAATGAGGTAAAAGTGATCTTTAAATATATACATATATATACTTCAGAACCTTGTTTTTATGTTATAAAATACTGTTTGTTTTTTTTAACAACGGTTTAAGGGTTTTAGGTATTAGGGTTTAGGGTTTTAGGGTTTAGGGTTTTAGGGTTTAGGGTTTACGGGTTAGGGGTTAGGTTTTAAGGGTTTAGGGTTCAAAATTTTAGGGATAAAGCATCAGGGGGATAGATTTTTGGGTGTATATTCAACTTTCTTTGGGTGTAAAAAATGGCAGGTTATGGGTGTATATTTAGTTTGATATTTTTTTTCATATTATAGTACCTGTAATTCAGACATTTTGAATACAGCAGAGAGAGTTTAATTATTGAAAGAAATTTTACAATAAACTGGATTATAATTGAAAATTTTTTACAGCATGTGTTCAATTTGTTACAAGACTATATAACATTTACATTAATCAGTGTCAATATCCTTAGAATCTATCTGACAATATGGACTCAATAACAATGAGGATGGCTTGGACAGTCTTATTGCATTACTTCCCCTAATGGCTTCAGCTTTGTCTAGGTTCATGTCATGGAATAGAATCTGGGAAGCATATTCCACTCTAAAGTGGTCCACCTCGTGCTACAGTTAAAAAGAATATTTTATTTAACCAACCATGTTAATTGAGTAATGTAATACAGAGTTATTTAGTTTTAAACATATTTACCTAGGTCCAATTTTCCCACTCATACTTCCTCCTTTTAATGTTTGCGGGCTAAAATATCTCAAGCCACTTCATTATGTAGATAGCACAGTCATAGCTGAAAACTAAAAAATAAATTACAAATTACATATAGGAAAGTTTCATTTTCAGAGTGAAAGATTTATACCTTGTCTTTTGGCCCGAGATGTGAAGGTATAGTGGTACAATTTCCTTGTCTTTGTCCCTTGATTTCAGAGGTGCCCCCAGCATATACTTTAATTCGTAAAATTACATATCCCTTAAAATAGAAAACAAATCAGTAATACATGAATAAATTCAATAAATGGATACACCCAAAGGAGCACAAAGTTACACCTTATATTGAACAGAAATACACCCAACTATTAAAATACGGAACACAGAACTAACTTATAACGAATGTATTCAGCGCAGTTCTCTCATCGGAGGGAGATTTCGTGTGATATGGGTCGACTATATAAAATTTTCTCTTTCTTGTATCAGCCAACCATAACTACCAATGTTGTGAATGACAAACAGGTGCAAAAATCTGAAATATGTTCAGATTGAACACTGTTTTAGTTTATTTGGCACATAAGTAAAAAATGGTAATAAGAAGTTTTAGAAATGAAAACTTACATAACGATGGGTTGCTAATTTTTTAAGGTCCAAGAAGGGTATAAACATTGGGTAGTCTTCCACCCTGAACGGCTTATTGTTTTTAGACTGTAAGAATACCCCCTGTGGATGATTTCCAAGGGCCATGTTCTGCAAAAATTGCGAACCACAAAATGAATACAGAAAATACACCCAAACGAATCCAAAAAATACACCCAAATGAATAAACAACTTACACCCAATTTAACAAAGAAAATACACCCAAATGAACACATTAAATACACTCAATATAAGACAGAAAATACACCCGAAAGAATGCAGAAAATACACCCAAAATTTGGTGAAGCAACCCTTACCACAATATCAGGGGGGAGACAGTATACTTCCTCTTGAAACCTTTTAATCTTTTGCTGGTTTAGGATGAAGCACATGGCAGAGACAATCTAGAAAAAGATGCCGAAATCAATTTTACATCAATCAGATTTGTAGTTAATTTTGGTGATAAAAACATTAATGTTGTTGTAATATTACCTCAGCTTCTATATGCGTTTCAGGCGCGAGTGATGCAAGGTGGAGTTTTGACAGAGTGTATCTATCTTGGGCTTGGAGTGTGCATGTCAAACTCATTAGTTAGCCCATTTGCGTGGATCTTCACTCGTATAGCCCAGAGGTAGCATTTCTCTTTCATGTCAGAACTATGTTGATTTGTCCTCGCAGGAGTTTCAAACTTCTCGAAACTCTCTGCGTCACTCTCCTTTGGAATCTGTGGACTTTTTTCTTTTGTTGTCACCCCACCACTTGCAATTTTTTGTACCAGATCCCCTAATTGTTCTAGCAATTTTGGAGTTTCTGGAGTTTTTGCCCTCCCTCCATCTTGCGTTGACGCCCCCTCCTGTGTTGCTGCTGCTTCTTGGCTTGAATCAGTCAAGCCAAGGCTGAATGATGGCATCAGATCTGTTTTAGGAACATACGATGTTGTCCGTGCCATCATCATCAGCGCAGCAGCGTCTTCTGGGGCTGGATTACTGCGTGATCATGTATAACGTATTATAAGAATAAGAATTTACGGATGATAATCAAACATTGATTTTACTCTGTTGAACTTACATTTTAGATGGAGTTGGGGGAAGCGTGGGTGTGCTTTCTTCAAGTTGTTGGGGGGGGGG
>NC_029794.2:128457994-128462033 GCF_000816755.2 Arachis ipaensis
TGGGGGGGGGGGGGGGTTCAGGAGTGCTGCACGATTACATAAAATCAATCATGTTATAAAAAAACTAGTCAGGATTCAATCGTGAAAATATACACCCCAACAGTTGCAATATACACCCAAACTGTAACCAAATATACACCCAAGACTATTTCTTACCTTTTTGTAGTTCCTTCAATTTGTAGCACAGGGGTTGGTTCATTTTCTGTCTCAGGTGTTTCTTCAATTTTTAGCACAGTGGTTGTTTGAGACAGTGGTAGACAAACTTGAATCGGAACTCTAAACAAGAAGAAAAATAAGAGGTTAACAAAGCTTTCGAAAAAAAAAAGGTTACAAGGTTGAAATTTTCTTGAAAAACTCACATTGCAAGCCCTTCGGACGGTGTCTCTTCCCTCACAACCATCATATTCTCTTCAACCGGCTCACTGGCTGACTCTTCAACCAGACTCAACCTAAAATATACCCTAAGAAAGTCAAAAATACACCCGAACAATTCAAAAGAAAGACAAACTTTATTTTTTGAGAACTTACATACTTGCAGTTTTTGCTTTTTTTCCTGCCTTTTTTTTTCTCGAATAAAACAATAAAGGGCTTTTTTTTTTCTAAAAAATATATATAGAATTAGAAGTAGAAGGTAAGAAGAGAACAGAAGCAACGGTTATTTGAAAGAGAAATTACATGCTCTCTGCCGGTTTGTTTACGCTACTTTGTTCTGTGTGTCCTTGAGAGGAAGGATCATCACTTCCCAAGTTTACGTCCGGTATTCTAAACATAATAGAGTACATGTTATTCACAAAAAATACCATACTGTTAAATCATGATAACAAGATTTTATCAAATGAAGCTTCTTACGTTTCAGATGAGACATAGTGACCTTTCGTCGATCGCAGGTCAGCTTCCTTCTCCCTGCGAAAAAAGAAACAATTATTAGCAAAGAAAACACGCTAAAATCTGAAATATACACCCCAACAAGAGATACCCCTCTGCAGTAGATTTTTCATTGTTTTTCCTTAAGAATTCATCTAAATATTCAGTTCCAATTTCAGATCTGACAGTACATGCATAAAAGAACATGTTAACAAATACAATTTTGATGATAGACGGTAATATAGCTTACAAAGTACTGTACCCATGATAGGATTGAGCTTGCTCAGGAGATAAATCCTCAACAATAACCAATTTCTTTTTGGATTGTGTCCGGGGGAAAAAAACAAGTATGAATCAGAAATACAAAATTAATTTGATCACAAGATACTATCCAAAGAAGTGCTTACTTTTTTGGTGTTCTCTGTGTCTTTTTCTTTGTTTTTTGCTTCTCTACTGGTGATGATTCTTCGCTTCTATAAGTTAATAAGAGACACTCTGTTAATACATGAAATCTTGATAATAAACCCAAAGGAAATGAGTAATAATTTCAGAACATTACTCATCAGTTGATTCAGATTCTGAATCAGAATCCTCCTGATTCTTCTTTCTTTTTTTGGACTCCATTCTGGAAGGCAAACAATCATTATTTAAAAACATACTAAAAGGGATAAAATGCACCCAAATAAATAAACAAGATACACCCAAATGAATGCACAAAATACACCCAACTTGATAAACAAAATACACCCAACCGGATAAAAAAATACACCCAATTTGATAAAAAAAATACACCAAACTGGATAAACAAAATACATCCAAGTATGTTACTTACTTTTTGGCTTTTTGGCTGGGTTGTTTTCTTGGTGAATCCTCTGAGTCTTCTTCACTCTCAGACTCAGAGGTAGAATTGTTACTATCAGTTGTTTCTGTCTCCGATGATAATGTTGAACTTGCCTTCCTTTTTTTTTTGTTTTTTTGGTTTCTTGTTTTTTTTTTCTTTTTTTTTTATTTTTTTTATTTTTTCCTTTGTTTCCGCCATCTTTACAATCCCCTAAAACATTAGAAATTTTAGTTAGCAGCATTCAGGTAAATAAAATACACCCAAGATATTTTGTTCACTTACCATATATTCCTCCATTTTCGCCCTCATTCTTTTGACCAACTACTCCTTACTCCAGTTTGCAATCCAGGGTTCTGGAGGTCTTTCTGCCCTCTCCTTATCTTTAGGGCAAATAGGCAGCCGTCAATTGCCTTTTTCTTTTTCAGCTTGTAATCTGTTATGCCCTTGATGATAAAACTTAAAATATGTCCTCCCCAGTTCTGCTTTGTTATTGTTTCCATCTCGAAAATTGGGGCCAAGTGCACATGTGAGATTTTGTTTATTGTTGTTGGTAACAGAAACGCCATCTGTATATAGAGGATGAAAATCCTCTTGAACATGAGGCGATCTTGTTCATTATCAACGCCAATAGCCATCATCTCATCTGTCAGATTTTTGAGGGTCTTACCCTGGAATCTTCTAAAAATTTGTTTGTTATCTTCAGAAAGATCCTTATAATTGACTTTTTGAGGAAATAGATCTCTTACAAAAAGAAAAACAACATAGTATAAAAATAAGTTCAAATACACCCAAGCATCAATTGAAATACACTTGAATATGGCTCATTTACACCTATAATTTTTAGCGAGTTACCTGACGTGTTGATGCCAAGCGCAGCCCCTATTGTTTTTGGTCTTACTTTAAATGAACCGTAACATGTTTTCAGTCTGTTTTCCCCTACTTTGAAGGAGTTAGCCAACTTCCTTAATATTTAGTGATGCACCCTTAGCGGCCGGATATGCATCAGGCCACCAAATCCCAAATTCCTAACAATTGTTTTCTTCTCTTCGCTCATGTTTTTGAATTTCTCATTTAACAAATGTGTTGCACACTTAAGGTCTTTGGTTTGCTGTAAACAAAGAAAAATTATAGTCAGATATATTTCTATTATATAAAACTGATTTCATCTAAGACATATATTTGTTCTTACATTTTTTTCAGCTTGGTTTCTGCCTGCCATTTTTTCTGAAATGAAAAATACACCCATAGATATCAGTAAGATACACCCATAGATATGAGCCACATACACTCATAGATATCAGTCAGATATCACTCAAACATGCATTAATATACAAGGTCAAGCAACATTACAAGGTCAAGCAATATACATCCATGGACAAGCAAATATTAGAACAGTTGCAACTGTTGACTATATTACAGTATATCAGTTCAGAAATATACACCCAACAAATTATGCCATATACACCAATGTCAGATACACCCATAGATATCAGTCAGATATCACTCAAACATGCATTAATATACAAGGTCAAGCAACATTACAAGGTCAAGCAATATACACCCATGGACAAGCAAATATTAGAACAGTTGCAACTGTTAACTATATTACAGTATATCAGTTCAGAAATATACACCCAACAAATTATGCCATATACACCCAACAAATTACTCCATATACACCCACCAAATTACGCAATATACTCCCAAAAATCAGTTACCAGAAGAACTAGAACAACAAGAACAGTAACACCTAGAACAACTAAGAAGAACAGTATAACCTAGAACCAAGAATAACAGTAAAACCTAGAACAAGTAGAACATTAAAAACTGTAAAATGATACCTAGAACAAGAAGAACAGTACAACCTAGAAGAACGTAGAAGAACAGTAAAACCTAGTTCTTCGATTTCGAAACATGGAAAATATACAAGATGAGTAAAATAGTAACATAACGTACCTTGAGTATTATATCTTCGTTTTTTCTGGAGATTGTTGATGGAGAGTTCTATGTTGTGTTGATGGAGAGTTCTAATCTTTGCGACGAGTCCTATCTCTGCAGTTTGCAATGTTGTTCGAAAATGGACGGTTTGTGTTTTTTTCGAAGGGTTTGGAGAAATGGAAGAGTGCGCCATTAAGGAGCGCTATTCGCGAAGAGCAACCGTTGAGTGGGACGCGTGTATTTTACACTCCATTCAAAGTGAGTGACTGCGCATGTAAATGAAGTGTGGGCTGAGAACTTGTAAAACTTGTAGGGCTTTTTTGCTTGTATGTATAGCAGGCCCGTTAATTTCATAATAAAACATTAAAAAAAGATCTAACATTATTGAAAAATCTA
>NC_029794.2:128462138-128469629 GCF_000816755.2 Arachis ipaensis
ACAGGTATAAGAAATATTTGAAAGTAGTGTTTTTTTTAATCCTAATTAAAAGGGTTTTTATTGTATTTAGATTTTGAATTTTTTATTAAGTTTTGGATGTTTTTTTAAATATTTTTTTTGTTATATGTTTTAAATATTTTTTTAGTTAGGATTTAGATATCCTTTTTACCAATGTTTTAAAAATCGGACCAAACTAATTAGTGACTAGGAACTAATCATCTGGCCGATTTAATTGACTTCTAAAATTATTCTTTAAAAGACCGATCGAATCAATAATTAATCAGGGTAGAAACTTAGGTGCAGTCGACTTTACGTGATATCTGAGAGCTGTTAGATGAAAATAAAGTCAAATCAGTTAAATCATCTAACGGCTATCAGTATCAACTTCACGTGAAAACGACTTCACTTGAATTTTCATTTCAAAAGACAACGAGGTCCTTAACAAAAAAAATCCAACCCGATCCTTGTCAATTACCTCAAAAGAATAACGAGGTTCCTGTGTCAAAAAAAATTCATGTTATTTTTTTTTTGGCATATTTTTTTTGACATAGAGACTAATCAATCCAAAAAAAATTAAATATTTTTTTTAAGAGATTCGTTATCATTTTGAAGTAATTACTTATCAAAGTCGGGTGGTATTCACTCTTTTTAATAATCTGGCGTGGTTTTGAGGCGAAGGAAAAAAAAAAAAAACCCCAAACCCCATCTAAATAATGATTAGTTTTATTTACTTCTGGTATAAGGAATATATTTTTTGAAGCATGCCTTTAATTGTGTAATCCTAACTAGATTTGTCATATTCTGATTTCTGAGTTTGTTGACTAGTAGTAGTAATAAATAATGATATGTAAATTGAGTTCGATTTTTGTTTTAGACCTTTTCAAGGCTTTTTTGAAGCAGGAAATTTTAAAGTTGTTACAAACCGTAAATACACTTAATTGTTTCAATAATCAATTAAAACAAAATTGGCACATGCGTAATTTTAACAAGCATCATGGGACTTTAATTTAATTTTCAAAGTCTGTTTTTTTTAATAAAAATTTAAGGGTCAAGATTCAGGCTTGCTCATTTTAAAATTTCATAAATCAACGCTAATACTTCTGTGGCCTGGCAGATAGTTTAAAAAAAAATAATTAATACAAAATAAAAAATATGTGAATGGCTACTTGTTAGTATGAATATAAGTGTTTTTTTTTTCTTTTTCTATAGAATTCAAGCTCTAATTCACTACACAAAATATAAGTGATGACTACTTCTACAAAAATATTTTCATCTGAAAATAATATTGTACATCTTAAATAATTTAATTAAACATATTAAATAAAATATATCAAATTATATCAGAATTATTAATGTTATGTTCAATTGAAGATGTTTTTATGAAAATAACTATTTACATAAGATTTTTTTTTTGGTCTTGTACATAAGTTTATTAAGAGAAAGTATGAGGAGCCAATATATGTAGTATACAATATGTACAATGAGAGTTAAATTGGAATTAATTTTAAATGACAGTTAAGTTAATTAATTTTAAAATTCATATTTTTCAAAAATAAAAAAATTCATTCTATAAAACAAATCTGTTCTCACTGATTAGTATCCAAACCCTTTTCCTCAAACCCTAATCCCTCACCCCCAAACCTCCAACGCCGTGCCGCCCTACCCTACTCCTAACAATCCGGCGTGCCTTTTCTTCGCGCCGTTACCACGCCGCGGTGGCACCGAGCAGACTTTCATCACTCCGTCCTCATTGCAGACCGCCACAACCACCGCCATTGATGCAGGAGCCCGCGCGAAGGATAGCAACATGCCGTCACGCTGTCGCGCCATCGTTCAGCGACCACTCACCCTTCCTCTATGACGGAATCAAACGCAGCCACTGCCGTTCACGAAATGCTCGTGCCCTCCCAGTCGCGCTTCGAGGAACCGCCACCATTCCGTCTCCCTTTCACTCGCGATTCGCAGTTCACTGCCGCAGCCCCCTATCCTCGCAGTTCGCAGATCGCTACCGCAGCCCTCCTCCCCTCGCAATTGCATCGTTGTCGATCACTGCCGCATTTCAAAAGGTCGTCATTTTTTCCCTTTTTTTTTTCAGAATTTTATGAAATTGTATGAAGCACTAAGTTGGATGTTTATTCTCTATTTTTTAAGCAGATTTCAAAAAGAAAAGGCCACTTAGTAACTAATAATAAATTGTTTCTTTAAAAGAGCCTAGATGTTTTCTATCCTGATTCAAAGCGCTGCGGTTGTTTTACAAAAAGTTATAACAGATATGTGAAGGAAATTGGATCCCTTTTAACAACTGTTCAGGTAGGATTTTCTAATTAGTAGAAATTTTTTTTGATGTATTATTTAATGTATTCTCATAACAATGCAGTTCATGTTATTACTGTTTGTTGTGATGTTGATGGACTAAATCATAACAGTGTGAGTATTTATATTAATGTGGTTAATTTATTGTTGTTGTTGCTATTTGTTGTTTAATTATGTGGTATTGGTATACATTTACTGTTGAAACAAGTTTTTTAGATATTAAAAAAGAAGAGTGCAACACGTTAAGGCTCACAGGATCAATAGAACAAAAAGGGTGTATCACCATTCTTAGTTCTTATTAATCTTTCTTCATTATTTCCCAAACTATGTCTCACAGTTTCACCAATCCCTTGTTCTTATTCTTGGCAATGGATTATATGTTTATTTTTGGAAGTGTCATAGCCTTTGGTTTGGTGCTTGTGCTTGTTTTGTACGGTTCTGCATCAAACAAGAAAAAATCCAGTGTTCCAAGTGCAACAATACATGCACAAAGTATGAAGACATCAGTAAATGGTACATGAGTTCCACCAGAAGTCTCAGAAGGATGTGATGATATCATCATTGTAGGTGCTGGTATTGCTTGTGCAGCTTTTGCTTTCACTCTTGGAAAGGTAGTACAAATACTTCTTTTCTAGTTTCTTCTATTTAGAATTTTATTTTATTGTGGTTTCTTTGAGTTATAGTCTTTAAATAAGTCTTAACTCATAGATAAGATCTTATACTATGATCTAACTAAATTGACATAAATAAAATGCAGAAAATGTAAGTTATACGCTGCAAAGAATGTATATTCTAGAGAGAATAGTGTTTTGTATATTCCATTTTCTGTTTTTGTTTCTATGGCTTGGAGTTCCAATGCTTCTTTTTCATGAAGGAAAGCATAGATATATATTATAAAATTTAATTTTAATGTACTCTCAGTGTAAAGTAGTTTTAATATAGGCCGGATGTTCATTTTACTAAGTAGGTCGATCGTTATTTTCATTCTAATTTAGATGTTTATGTGATTTGGATTGAATTTGATATAATTTTACCTGATTAGAAGTCTTTGTTAAAAAATAGTGAGCATGGTGCCTATTATAAACTGAAATTTTACTAAGACGCTTAATCTTGTTTAAGTTAGTTATTTTCTTGGTGGTTTATATTGCTGATATTTATGTCATAATACTATATATCACTTAATTCCTTTGGTTGGTTTTTTTGTTGTTGTTATGTTTGATTGCAGGTCGTTGAAGTGACGGGTGTGACTGAGCTAGAAACTGATGAGACGGAACTTAATCATATTGTAGAATTGGATTTAGTGTTCCATTCACTGAATTCAAGTATGCTTGGAGTTGTTGTAGTTAGATATAAGTGATTAAGTTATAACAGAGTTATGTGACATTTAGATTTGTAAAAGAAATACTAAATTGTATTTTTCTTTAGCCATTTAAACTAAGTCGGATGTTCATTTTATTATAATTGCAGATGGTTCTTTCCATTCTAAAGTAGATGCTTATTTTGGGTATATTATTTGTCTTTTACTTGATTTCCTGTATTTTATTTGCATATGGCCTGCAAGTTTTTTTTATTATGTGGGTTGAATTAGATTTAGTTTAATTTGATTGAATTCAAGCTGAGTTTTAGTTATACCATTTAAACATGATGCACGAGTGGTATTTTTGGTCAATTGTTTAGTTATTTTTTATCAACTAATGTGGATGTTCATTTTACTGTCTATGCAAATTGTTCTTTTTTTTTTAAGTGGATGTTTATTTTAGATATACCATTTGTCTTTTACTTAATTTTCTGGTTTTTGCATCCGCATGCTCCGCGTGTTTCTTTTGTTTCATGGTTTAGAATTATAGATTAAAATAGAATTCTTGTAACATTGATATTAAATTGAAAAATAAATAAAGTCTTAATTTGAAATTAAAAGAAATGTTTTTTATTACATAACATTTACATGAGATATATAATTTATAGTTTAGAGAAATACTAGAAAGTCAACAGTTAGTCATCAATATTTAAAAGTGTGTTAACATAAGAAGAATCTTCAAGAAATGCTGCATCATGATGACAGTATTAAGCTCTTCAAGGCTAAGTTAAGGAAATTTGTCATGAGCTCTCTACTTGTAATTTTTCGCCAACATTTTGGCTGCTAGAGATTGTACTTGTGATCCCTTTTTCTCTTCCTTGCTCTTTAATTTTGTAACCAGTGTAATAGCCAATGTGCACTGAAAAACAGGAACACAGCTCAATTTTCAGGCATATCAATCACTAGTGTGTAACAAGAACTCATTAACCCCAAGCTTTAGAAGATAATCAACAATCTATGAAAAAAAATTTTAACCTCAAAAAAGCATAACTAAATGATTAACTAAATAATTGCTTTCACTATAACCAATAAAACAGAGTGAAACTCAATTCCAACACAAAATAATTATTTTGGAAGTTTTTCAATTGTCAATTAATATAATGTTTAGTTTTATTTGCTACATATATATTGTGTCTTGCTGTCTAATAGAATTTGGCCCTTACTTCTTTACCATAACTTTTCATTGATATACAGGAAGTTCTTGAAATCCGTAAGATTCATCCATGTTTGCCATCTTTCAAGGCTGAATTCACTGTATCTGTTCCTCTGACTTGAATTAGAGATATTGCTCACTAGAATGACATCCCATGTGACCTCAAGGTTGTTTTCCTCCAGTACCTCAAGTATGTAATCCCATTTCAGTTTAATGTATGATAGATTGCCTGTTTCATGCTCTTTTTTGGCAGTTACAAATTAAGCACACTATACAAAACAAGGTTCACCGAAATGGTGGTTCTGAAGATTTGGTTGCAACAAAAGCTATGCTTGCTAAAATCACAAAGAACCCAAAAGAATATAATTAAGCATTTGTGGAGCAATTCAAGATATTTCATCAAAAACTCAAGGACTTCTTTAATGCTGGCAGGTTTATCTTGAATTCTCAGTATCACTTGTAAACATATGTAAATTAAACTTGTTTTTCTTATATTAATTCAAAATATCATATTATGAGACATGTTATATATCATGGTATTTTCTATTGAAGACCTTTAACCTTCTACTGGATCACTACATCATTTGAATGCATGATTAGACATTATAAACCAATAGATCGATCATGAAACTTCATGCATTCATTGACAAGACTGAGCATGCAACCCAGTGCATGCATCTGTGCAATTGTGTGGTTTGGTGAGTGTCATGCAACTTTTTTCCTTGTGTTAAGACTGTTTCTAGGACTACAAACTCTGGGTTGTGACCAGCAAAGTCATACAACAGCAACCTTATTGTTGCATCATACCTTGCTGTCTCTTGTGATTTCCAGCAGCTATAAGAGAGAGAAAAAACATCATTTTTTGTTCTGTTTATGTAACTTAATTGTTGTTCACTTTAAGAGTGAACATAGTACCTTAATCTCAAAGAGATAGTCAAATCACTTTTACAGCCAACTAACTTATTCTAAAGAAAATGAACATCCGTCTTAGTTGATACTAAACATCTAACAAATTAACCAAAATTTCATCCGTGCACCATGTTTAAATAGCCTAACTCAAACTCAACTAAACATAAACTAAGTCTAATCCAATTTTTCTTCATTACTCCGAAATCACTTAACAAAAGAAACTAGTGGAGCATGTACATGCAGAATTCAGCAAATCAAGCAAAAGATCAATACTATAAGTAAAATAAACATCCACTTTTTAAATAAACAAATCATCTGCATACATAGTAAAATAAACATCCATTTTAATTGATAATAAACATCTAATAAATTAAGAACTTTTATTCAATTATTACATTCTTAATTAAAATCCAATACCACCACCAATAGCACAAACAGACAGCATATATGCCTAAAAAGAAAAAGAACTATCATCAAAACCAACCATCCGATATCCTGCTAAAGTAAACATCCAATTAGGGTCAACTACAAATCGACAATGGTCAGCTTGGGTACGTCACATTGCATGCAAAGGACAACTAGGCGAGGGAAAAATAATCTGCTATTTGAACCAGATTACCTAAATTTTGCGACCTTTCCCACACTATCCTTAAATCAATTTCAACAATCTCAGCAAACATCTTATTCAACATGTTCCTACATACTAAAATTGCATGTATTCGATTTTCCACCATGTACAATCAAACATCTCAGCAGGCTAAACTGTGTCTAGAACACGAAGTAACAGAAAGATGAATCCTAAAAAAAGGAAATTAACCCACTAACCATAGATGATTAACGACGGTCGGAGATGGGGGGCTTTAACACTAATGAGGCCCTGGACTGTCGAATGGTCACGGCATCAACTCTCCGACGCAGGAGGCAGGATCGTGGCAGCAGGCTGACGCAGAGATGACGCGCGGGAAGCAGGTCCAGGTGCTGCTGTTCGGGTTGGCGCCGATGACTGGTCCGCGGCACGAGGGGACGCAAGGCTGGGATGTTCAGCCCAGAACGGTGCGCCGCAGTTGCTTCCAGCGACCGGGTACGGGTGCGGAAGCTGGGCGCTGCAGAAGGGGGTGGGCGATGCAATTCTCGTTCGAGCTGCGGCAGGTTGCGGGTGCAGGCGGCGACGAGAGGGTTGGGGGTAGGTTGAGTAGCGACAGTGTGGGATTTTGGGGGGAGAGGGTTACTGACGGTCAAAATAGGTAAATGGGGATAATTTGAAATTGGGGGTTTCAATTAGGGTAAATGATGGTTTATTTTTATTTTAAAATGGGCCAAATTAAAATTCTATTGTACATATTGTATAGATATCTCATTGTCTCCCTAGCGGGACTCGTTTATTAATATCTCGCTAATTTTTTTTTTTTTGGTCAGGTGGATTGGACAACCCCCAATTCTAGGTACCTCAACTGGATTGGACAACTTCCAATTCTAGGTACAACACACACCCACACGCTCCTCATATACTTACTATTTTTTTTTCTCGGTTGCTATTGATAGGAGTTGAGCCCGAGACCTTTAAAATGGGGAGGGGCAGAATACCGTGTGAGCTAAGGCTCATTGGCAATATTTCGCTAACTTATCTTGCGTGAACGAATTGTCTATTGTCATGAACTTTTTTTAAGTTGGCCCAATTTAAGGGTCTAACTAAAAATAAAAATGTTATTCGTATATTAAAATTAGTTATTAAAATTTATTATTAATATATTTACATATA
>NC_029794.2:128469796-128477756 GCF_000816755.2 Arachis ipaensis
AAAGAGATAACCTCCTGTGCATATCTTGAAAAAAAAAATTGTTTTTAAAACATTTTTTTTTTTAAATTCATTTAACAACCATGCAAAGAATGATTATACTAACAACAATGTCGCATAAAAAACTCGTGAACAGTTTTTCTTATTATTACATAATCATAACAAGGCAACTAGCTAACCCTTAATTATCCTTTCAACCAAGTGAAAAACCTGCTTAAGTTCGTTGAAGAAGTACTTCCTTCTTCCATGTTGTGCTTTAGTTTTTCCATCAGCTTATGAGACCTTGATCTTGTGTTCTCATTACTAAGCAACTGATCCACTTTCTCTTTTATCTCTCCACGTGAGATCATTCCATTTTCATCCGAATCAAATGCCATTCCAACTTTCAATGCATCACAAATATAATTCTTATTGAAAAACTGGTCACCAAAATATGGCCAACACAGGAGAGGTACCCCATTAGACAAAGCTTCTATGGTCGAATTCCAACCGCAATGACTCACAAAACAAGCTATGGCAGGGTGGCTCAATACCATCTTTTGTGGAGCCCATCCAATTATTTTACCTTTATAACCCTTAAATTCGGGAGGGAGAGACACCTTATTGGTGCAATTGGGATCTTGACGCACAACCCAGAGAAAGGGTCTATTGGTAAGTTCAAGTGCAAGTGCAAGTTCTGTAAATTGTGTTTGATTAAAGAGAGTGTGACTTCCAAAAGCAACATAAACTACAGAACATTGAGGTTGCTGATCTAACCAACTCATGCAAGATATATCTTCTTCCCAGAATTGTCCTACTGATATTGTATTGTTGTTGTTAGGTGTCAATAATGGACCTATTGGAGATAATATGTTTGGTAATAAGGAAAATGCTTCAGGTTCAAGTTCTGGTGTGCTGTTACAGAGGAACCACTCGGTCAAATTTGAATTACGCATACAATGCGTCGCATACTTAAACATTTGCTTTCCAACAAACGGGTCGAACATATTTAGCCACCAAGAGACTTTAATATCCATAGTTGGAATGCAAGAGGATAACCACAATGGTTTTTCTGAGATTGGAAATCCTGCAATTCGAAACAAGATAAACTCTTACTTTGTGACCAAAGAAAATAAGAAATACATGTCGGATAGAAGGAAATTCAAGTTCAGTTAACTTCACGTGAAATTGATAATTAAAAATCGTTAAATAAAAATTTAGTCTAATCAATTAAATTATTTAACGGCTCTCAACTATCAATTTCACATGAATTGAAGTTGACTGTACGTACGTGAGTTTTTACTTATATACCATATTTTCAAAGAAATCGTACATCAATGCCAATGATGAAAGAATAATTTTTTTAATATATTTTTTGAACCAACATATTACATTGATGTTCAAGTATTTAAAATGTATAACAAATAATTTTGATTTAGATACAAAACCACCGGAAAATGATAATTTCAAAGTTAAGTTTATTTTTTTTAACATGATGTGACTTTAAATAACTGGTATCATTGCTGCATATATATCCCAACAAAAAAAATGATTAAATGATTTTTTTTATCTTGATTTAAGTCATTTAACCACTAGCATTCAACTTTTATTACAAAGAACTTAATTATTTTAATTTGACTACTGTAGTTTCATTAAGAAAATGGGAATTTTCTAAAATTCTAACTTCAGGTCTATAGTTAAGAAATCTACATGTCTACTATATTTAGCAATGGACTCTGATAGAAGTATATAGGAGTATTTTTCTTTTTTGGTGACTGAAGTATATAGGAGTATGTAGTATACTATAGTGCATTTATTTACATATATATAAACTTAAGAGTAATACTACACATCTAAATTTTCTTATAAATCAAGTTTAATTAAGTTAAATAATAAGATCTGGAATAATGTTAACCATAACTAATTTTTGTTATGTTAGACCAATTTAATTAAATTTAGTTAACAAAAAGAATTGAATGCTTAGCTTATTCATAAACTAATGCAAGTTGGTGAGGTGTCAATTAATATTAAATTACCATCAGAGTCTAAGATGCCATCAGCAACAAGGTTGGAGGCGTTATACTGCAACACAAACAGTGATGCTGCCGTAGGCCAAAAGAATGCACCTTTGATTCCCATTTTGCTTGCAACTTCCAAAGCCCAACCCATGAACACATCAGCAACAACGCAAGTTACTTTAATGCCCTCGTTCATTTGAAGATCTTCTATCAGCTTCTCAAGCTCTGAAGGCATGGTCCTCAACATGGAGTCGCATAACTCTCCTAGATCGACTCTGTCATGGTCAGGTCCCAACCCATCTGAGATTGACACCAATTTTATTGGTGAAGATGATTCATTGTTGTTGTCCATGGATCTGACTACTCTCTTATGGTTGAAGTCTGAGTTGACAAAGATGATATTGCATCCATGATCAACCAGCTTATGTGAAAGGATCATCATGGGGTTTACATGCCCTTGAGTTGGAGATGGTAGAACTAGCACTGTTGGGGTGCTCATCACGATGATTACACCTTTGTATTTTTTTCACTTTTAATTTTGTGTTCCAATGAGTTTGATTATTCTCCCTTTCTTTATTTATCATTGCGGTTTTACCGTTTAGATATATGTATCTATTCCTTGGTGTACTGGGTGGAGATTTTTTAGATTTTTCCAAGGAATGTGCGGTGAATGTTACACTACTCATCAGTCACACTCTCGAGACCTATCATCTTTTGTATTACTATTTTAATATAAGGAAAAGTCTATCGTGGAGTTATCATAACATCTACAGAAGTAACGTGTTATAATTTTCTTAGGGATACAAAGTTCTACTTTTCTTTTTTCTCTTTCTCATGACATCAGTTGTTTCAATGACATACTACAAATTTAAGATTTTGGGTTAATAATTAAATTTACGAGGAATGCCAGTAACTTTTGTGATTTGTAGTCATCAAATAGCTATTAATGATGGTTTTAATGGTGTGAGATTTCATTCAATTGCTCACTTTTCTTTGCTGGTTACATGCTGGCTAGAATTTAATAAAATTTATTTTTTAAATTAATCTTCAAATGAATTTTTTAGTCATATTAGTCTCTAAAAGATAAAACGTAAGTCATATTAATTCTTTCCTCAGTTAGATGATGACGTATCACGTTAAATGTTACATGGCATGATGACGTAGTAAGTTAATACTACATGTCACAAGATGATTAGTTAACGTGTCAGATCAGTGACACCTAACACGTCACGTGTCACTTGACATGTAAAAAATATTATTTATAATAAAAAAAGTTTCTAAAAGTCTAAACATAAGCCATTCTCATCCCTAAAACTTTAAAAATTAATCAAATTAGTCTTTATATAAAATTTTTTATTTTTTCTTGATAATATTAAATTTAAAATATTTTTTGATACTACTAATTTTAATAGAAATGTAATTGATAAACAAAAAATTAGAAATTGTATCTTTTCTTCTTAAAAATTATCTCTCTTATTCTTTTCTATTCTAAAACCTTTTTCTTAAAAACGGTGACGAGGAGGAGGAAGACGGTGACGAAGATGAGTGTTGACGAAGGGAAATGTGGCGTTGTGAATGAACGCCGAGAAGGAGGAAGGCAGCGTTGAGGATGAGCGCAGAAGAGGAAGATGGCGCGGATGAACGACGGCTGAGGATGACTTCTCAATGTGCGCCTCTGGGTTTTCGATGTGGGGGCAAACGTGACTTCTCTCTGCTTCTTTGAGTAATTTGTACGGGTTTAGTTCATAATTTGATGGTTTAAGATTTATTTTATAATTTTAAAATCAAAATTTTGAATTTTGAATAATTTGATTTTTAGATATGTATTTAAATTATAATATATTAATAATTAAATATATTAAATCTGAAATAGAAATTTAAAATTTAAATTTTAAATTTTAGTTTTTTTAGATTGTATTTTAAATGTGTATTTAATTTTAAAAAGACAATAAATTTATTTATAATTTTTAGATGTGTTTATTTTAATTTTTTTAAATTATTGTAATAAAATGCTGAATATTGTACCATTTTTAAAGAATACCTAGTTGAATTGAACTAATTTTAAGGATGCACATATATATTTTTTAGTTTTTGAGTTACATACCTTTGGCTTGATTGTCCCCCCAAAAAGTTATTCCATAAGTAATCCGCTAAACGGTTAGCATGATGAGCAGATGATAATCGATAGCCTTCACTAGCACCTCCAATTGAGAGCAAGACACTGACATTTTTACTTTGGCAATTTTTTATGCCTTTGCCCACTTTTTTGTGGCAATTAGGAACATTGTTACAGTGACTTGCTAGATTCACATGGGGTGGTCTATTGCGATTCCCAAATTTACTTAGGAATGCTATGTTGACAATTTGATAAAGTCCTGAGTTACATGCTTCTGATAATGTTCCTTCATGAAGTTGTTCATCACCTTGGCCCCAGTAAGTAACAATACCACAATTTGCAGTGGAAAATAACACAAGGAAAATTAGAAGGAATAAGAGAGATGAAAAGTGTGATGGTTTATTCTCCATGTTTTGTGTTCTTTTGGTTGGTGCGGTTTGGGATGACTTAGTGCATGCCAATTTATAGGACATTTGAATTGTTTTTGACATAGAAATACAATAAAAACAAACACAACATTTTAAAGAATATTTAAATTATTGAGTAAATTTCTTTTCCGGTCCTAACTAAGGACCTGACGTTCCCTGACCATTAAAAAATAATAGTACAGTCCTTATTCATTCTATCCATGTGACTAAAAGGATTGTATGGATGGTATGGATGAAAATGATTTACATCTGGACTTTTAGATACTATTTTGATTATAAATAATTTTTGTACATGTCAAGTGACATATAGCGTGCTAGGTGTCACTGACCTAACACGTCAACTAATCATCTTGTGATTAACCTACCTAGTATTATCAAAAAATATTTTAAATTTAATATTATGAAAAAAATAAAAAAAATTTATATAAAGACTAATTTGATTAATTTTTAAAATTGTATGGATGAAAATGATTTACATCTGGACTTTTAGATACTATTTTGATTATAAATAATTTTTGTACATGTCAAGTGACATATAGCGTGCTAGGTGTCACTGACCTAACACGTCAACTAATCATCTTGTGACACGTGGCATTAACCTACCATGTCATTATGTCGCGTGGCACTTAACGTGACACGTCATCATCCAATTGACGGAAAAACCAATTTAACTTTTATTTTTTATGGACTAATATGACTAAAAAAATTATTTGAGAACTAATTTAAAAATGGGTATGGTGATCTTTCACGAATGAATTTGACTATTAATCCTTAAGATTTTTGTCCCTTTTAAAATTGACTATACTATGTATATATTAAAATTAAGCATTAAAATCAGTTATTAATATAAAATAAATATTAAAATATAAATATATATTTAAAATAAATTAAACTATATATATATATTGATGGTTGATTTTAATGTATAAATAATATCTTTATTTAAAAATATATAATTAGCATTACTATTACATTTGTAATCATGGAGTTTTTAACTTAATATATTGGGACAACTTTTCAGTTATATTTCATATAATTAGGCCCTTGTTATGATCTAATTTCTTTTTTTTTAAATAATGCAATATATTTTTATAAGTTGCGCATAGGGTGAACGCAAATCGGATCGGATCGAATATGGTCAAAATTTTAACCTGATTCGCACTAAAATTATCGGATCAGATCGGTTTTAATATCCACAATTTTTTACACAGATATACGGATACCTACATAAAATACGCAATTCGATCTTAATTTATTAGTGTGCGGATCTGATCCATATCCATAATTTTCAGATAAACACTACAAATATACGATTCAGATTCGATCCATAAACATTTAGCAGTATGGTTTTTTTTTTACACGATTTTTTTTCTTTTAGAATATTGTTTCTTTTTTGTTTAACGTTTTTTGTTATGGTAAATAAATTATAGAAAATTCTTATATGATAGATCTTCGTTCTGTTGAAATTATATAAAAAATTTCTTATATGGTAGATCTTAGTTCTGTTGAAAATTTGAAATGTAGATCTTAGTTCTGTTGAAATTATATATTAATTATAGATTATTAACGTTGATATTATTCATTTTTTCAAATGTATAATTTTTTAGTTAAATTTTAGTCCCTTCACCATAATCCTAATTCTATTATCATTAGTCACTTATACAAGGTGTTCGGCAGTTCACACAACTCTAACATGTTAATATTACAAGGAGTTAAACTCCAAAGTGGTCCATGAGATTCACAAAATGTACCGATTTAGTCTCTGACTTTCTAATTGCACTAATTAAGTTCTCCAAATTGAAAAAAATGTATCAAGGTAGTCCCCCTCATATTTTCCGGTCATATTCCTTGCCGGCGAGAGTGACGTGGCGAATGAATGCCACGCTGAAGTGTCTAACGGTTGGTTGATGTGGCAATTGAAAGTTTAAACCCCAATTTAGTCCCTGATCCCCTTTTAAACCCTAACTCAGAACTTCTTCGTCTTCATCATCATCATCATCTTCTTCTTCTTTCCTGCTCATTCTCGTACTCATTGCAAAGAAGGTCAACGCCAAGATCAGAAATCTCAAAGCACCACTTCAAGCTGAGGTGCTCTAATCTGCTGCAACCAACAGCGATCCTGACAACCTAATATCAGTGACACCCAAGCACTTGTCCATGTTCACCTCCCTCAACCTCGTGCCGCACGAAATGGCCGCAGCCTCTCTGTCACTGAAACCCCAACAATGCGACACGTCAACGGCCTCCAACAAGGGACACGCACGAACCAGCTGTTCCAGACCCGAGTGGCCCAAACCGGTGGCTCGACTCAGCACCAGCCTCTTAAGCCCCCCGAGTCCAACCGGGCGATCCCTGACTCAGCATAACCTTGACGGCTCCGTCGTCGATCCGCGGGCAGAGGGAGAGGTCAAGTTCCTGAATGTTGCGGAATTTGTGGAGCAAGACGAGCAGGAACTCGATCCATGGTTGTTCGGGTGAGGGATTCGACCCGGTTCAGGTGCTTGCAGACGAGTCGCCATGATTTTCGGTCGGCGTCGGAGTGGAGGTGGTGAAGGACTCGGACGAGGAGGTCCTCGGTTAATACGCAGAGAACGGATTCAGACATCATTAAAAAAAATAATAAGAAAAAAGAGAAGAGTGAGTGCGGTTTAGTTTAGGCGAGAACGAAGAGGAACAAGAGGCGGAGGTGGAGAAGGGGATGGAGGATGCGTTTGAAGAGTGTGGGGAGAAGGGAAGAAGAAGAAGATGATGAAGACGAAGAAGTGCTGCGCTCCTTTTGAGTTAGGGTTTAAAAGGGGATTAGGGACTAAATTAGGGTTTAAACTTTCAATTGCCACATCAACCAACCGTTAGACACTCCAGCGTGGCACTCATTCACCACGTCACTCTCGCCGGCAAGGAATATGACCGGAAAATATTAGGGGGACTAGCTTGATGCATTTTTTTCAATCTGAAAGACTTAATTAGTGCAATTGAAAAGTCAGAGACTAAATCGGTGCATTTTGTGAATCTCAAGGACCACTTTAAAGTTTAACTCATATTACAAGCAAATTATTTTTTTTTTAAATCTTATAATAACCGTAAAATTCATTTTTACAAAAGGTTTTTTTTCCAATACTTTTGTCATTGTTAATGTTGACCGTTACATTGTTGTTTCGTGAATCATTCAAATCATAAATTGTCAAGATTCAAGAATAATAATAATAAAAAAAACAATATCACTTTATTAATAACAAACTTAAACTTTATCTCTGCACACTAATAATTTCGAAAAGTGATTAATATTTACTTGTATTTATAGTTTTATACTTTCTTTGTCATTTATTCATCACTTCTCTATTCTTTACAATAACGTATAAATATTTTAGTACCTCATTTAACTGTAATAATTTTGTTAAAAACTCATAGTGTCATAATTTATA